>NW_021167085.1:2378897-2386716 GCF_003711515.1 Sodiomyces alkalinus F11 | reverse complement strand
ATCTTTTCTTCGCTATCGTGCGAGAATCTATTTTAATTAGTAGTAAGGGTTATAAGCCCCTTATCGAGTCAATTCTATATCCGGAATCTAACTCTATCGCGATCTAATCGGTTTCTTCCGTTCCTATAATTACCACCTCGGTAGCGGCGCGTCTTATAATTAAAAGTGTTAATAGTTCTTTAACTCTTACCTAAGCAGTTCTTTCTTTTCCTAATCTTATTAGGGTAAATCTCCCCTCGGTCTTAAAGCGTTAAATCCTTTCTTAGTCGTTATCTTTATATTCTTCCTAAGGTTATTAATTAATAGTCCGTTTAGGAGGGCCGGAACCTCCCTCGAGCGCCTCTATTACTCTAATTAGGGTTAGAACACTTTAGGGACGCCGAATAAATCCGCCTCCGAGCACTATATTATGACTAGATAAAGACGTAGTAGCACTAGATCGTTAAGATAAAGATTAGATAAAGAGGTTAGTCCAGTAAAACCACGATATATAACCAAAATATAACTAATACTATTATAACCTTTAGCGAAGAAGTAGATCGGTAGTCACTATTCTGATCAGGGCAACGTAAGTTAAACTAGAAAGATACCTTAAACGTGGAATAAGCAATTACAAAAGAGGATAATAATTATATAATAGTCCCTCGATAGGGATATCCGGCGCCTGTCCTTAATATATATATGGGAGGTGGACCCCGTAGCCTTGAAAAGGGGGTCACGTGACTACCTGCTAAACCACTCCAAAGCCGCATCTGCGCGGTTATAATAACTCCGGCGGTTATCCCGGCGGCCGTAAAGATCCACCGTAAAGACCTCCCTCCTCCTCCGAAGAACCCTCACGATATACCCTTATACCCTTACGGCTACTTATTCCGATAGGTATAAGAAGACCACCTACGGAGCCACGAGGAGATAGGGTCGTGGATACGGGTACCGGCGTCCGTAGTAGATAGATATCAGGTTCTTAATTCGATATAGGTGATAATATATAAGTTCGATAAGTATAGATTTCTATATAAATATAAGGTAAGGCTTATAGTGCGAGGAGATTAATAGTATTAATCCTCGCTCGAGGAGATATACGTAGTAATACTAGCCGGACGGTTATTCCGCGCGTTAATAGCTATTGCCGCCCGATTTAACCTTACGCTATTATAATTTAATATTATAAACGCGTTTATACACGCGCCCCTCCCCCACGATATCTTTATATCCCCGCCGCTAGGCTTTCTAGCCCCTAGGAGTCGTTTATACCTGAAAAAGGCGTTATATAGACTTAAGGAGTCTTTACTGCTTTAGTAAAAGCACTTTTCGGCTATCCTTTTAGCGGACGGCTTCTAGATAATACCGTAAGAACCGTGTTATTTTCTACGCCGCGGTTTAATCCTATTCTTCTACGTTAACGATATCGTTATCATTTATAAGGAATAATATAAGGCGTAGATAGAGTAGGCCGTTAATAACCTATAACGCTACTATAACCTATAAGGTGGCGATTCTCTATAGTGGTTCCTCGGTATTAAGGTTATTCGCGACCGCGTCGCCCGTAAAATCTAGTTATTATAACGCGACTATATTACTAAGTTAGAACGCCTATTAAAGCCGAATAGTAAGTATAGTAGTAACTATCGCCTAACGCACCTAATTAAGGTTGTAGAGCTACTGCCCTATTTAGGGACCTTGACTGATGTTAAAAGCTATTAACGGAAGATAGGATCTATACTATACGTAGTAGTGATATCGCGGCCTGATATCGCGTTTATAGTATCCAGGCTATACCGGTTTAACGTTAATCCAGGGCCTATTCACTATAAGGCCGCCGATTATGTAATCCTCTATTTAATTAATAGCTAATCGTTTATATTAGAACTAAGGGGTGGCGATACTATCGAAATCTATACTAACGCCTTATTTACCGATAATACCCTTAATCGAAAGAGTAGTTAAGCGTACGTGATACGCTTATTTAGCGGTATAATAGCGTGGCGCGCTAATAAGCAGGATATGGTCACGACGTCTATAATGGAAGCAGAGCTATTAGCATTAGTATAAGGTGTAAAAGAGGGTATCTTTATATAACGCCTATTACTTAGTATAGGAGTGGAATTTAACGATCCGAAATTAAGAATCTTATTCGATAATAACTAAACGATTCGATTAGTTAATTAAGAGATCAGCATATTAATAACTCGCCTCCGCTACGTCGATATCCACGGCTACTAGTTACGTTAAGTAAAGGAATAAGGGTAAATACTCGTAACGTACGTTACGAGCGCGGAAATAATAGTAAACGGATTAACGAAGGCGTTATACGGCGAGAAATTTAAGATATTCAGGTCCTAGGTAGGCGTGATAGATATACGGGAACGGTTATAGCAGAAATAGCTAGAGGAAGTCCGGATAGAATATTTAGAGGACCTAGAGGATAAATTTAAGGGCGGATATAGCGAATAGATTATATAGCTAGATTATCTGCTAGTTACGAATAGCTTTAATCGCCTAATTAACGTTTTAGGGCGATTAGGGGGTATATCGAATAGACTATAGTCTTTTCGGTTACGTAATAGGCCGGATTACTAAGGGTATAATCCGGGTAGACGCTTACAGAATCTGCACTATATAAAATACGATAGTAGCGTTTCCCTAACTGTCTAAGACAGTTATAATTGTACATAATTGCCTTGATTAATTTTGACCTATTTGGTGACGATTTTGACTACGCTTTATCTGACAACTAAACCCCGGTAGAGGTGTACAATGTACGTACATGTGGGTCCTCCGTCTCCGTACCGTACGCAAGCCTTGCTGAGCTGAGCAGCGACAAGCGCGACGCCTTGGTGAACCTTTCCAGTGGAAGGGGGAAAAAATAGAAGGCGTCCTGGTCAAGATATCTTCCACCTTCCTACCCTTTTTGCCATCAAGCTTCCCGCTGCCCGAATTGAGAAACTCGGTTTCTGGGCTTTTAATTCTCTCTTTCTCATCTCAATTCCCCACCCTTCTTCCATTCTGAAAATACTTACGGGCAACGTTGGGCCCGCTTGCACTGCTCCAAGCTCCTGCCCTTTCCCGCCTCCCATTGTTTTAGCTTCATTTTCCATCACCCCGGCGCAAAGGACGCCTACTCATCGCCCGATATGAGCACCTCTATGCGAGACCTTATCTCCGGCGAGGCTGAACTGGATGACGAAGAAGGGGATGAGTCCTATGGAGAGGAGGATGGCGAGCCCAGGGCGCCGAGGCCTCGAAATGGCCGTCTAGAAGACTCATCCGAGGAAGAGGATGATGACGATGATGAGGAAGAAGCCGCCAAGGTAAGAGGGCTGACTGCCTATGCTGACTGCTAGCACATCTGGGCACCCCGTTCCCCTCTGCATCTACTTGACTCACGCGTTTCACAGATCCGTGAAGGCTTCATCGTTGACGAGGACGAAGAGGAAGACGAGGAAGAAGAAGAGGCCGACGTCCAAGAACGAGCATCCAAGAGAAAAAGAGAGCATCGCGTCCGAGAAGAGGAAGAGCAGTTAGACGAAGAAGACTTGGAACTGATTGGAGAACAAATCGAGGGACGAGCTCCATCAGAGGTATGTTGTGTTTTGCCTTACTACCTGTCTTCTGACGAGACCGCCGTTTGCTCGTTCGGCTCTTTCTACACCGGGCGTCGTTCTGACCATCACCACTAGCCCAAATTCAAGCGTCTTAAGCGGGGCCATCGAGACGACAGCGCCCGACCGACCCAACGCCGCGGCCTCGAAGATATGTTTTCCGACGACGAAGATGAAGCCGGCGAACGCCACTACGGTCGACAGAGCTACCGTGCCCAGGCTGACGAGTTTGATGACTTCATCGAAGAGGACTTCCCCGAAGATGAACAAGAGCGCATGCAACGACTCGAGGACGCCGAAGTTGCCCGTCCCCGCGACAAGGGCGTCTCGAGCGTCGTCGATACCACGGGTCTCGACAAGGATGCCCTGGAAGATTTCGAGGCCATCTTCGGAAACGGCGAGGACTACGAATGGGCTTTACAATTGGAGGATGAGGAGGTCGATCGGGAGCGCGAAGAGCAAGCCATCGAGCTCAAGGACGTCTTTGAGCCCTCTCAACTCAAAGAGAAGCTCCTCACCGACGAGGATAACGACATCCGCTTCACCGACGAGCCGGAACGTTTTCAACTCGACCGGAAGCCGTTTAAGCACCTTCAGATCACGGCCGAGCAATTTAAAGAGGAGGCCCGTTGGATCGCGAATCATATCTGGCCCAAGAAGATGCTCCGCCCGGATCTCCACGGCCCGTTCGTCAAGGCCATCGGCAAGGTCCTCGAGTTCTTCGTCGTCGACGACGTTGAGGTTCCCTTCGTCTTCCAACATCGCAAGGACTATCTCATCCATACCAAGAAGGAGCGCAACGAGGCTCACGATCGTGAGCCCGACGCTCCGGAATACATAATCACCGCCGACAAGCTCCTTACGCAGGATGACCTCTGGCGCATCCTCGAGCTCGATATCAAGTTTCGGTCCCTCATGGAAAAGCGCAACGCCCTGGAGAAGTCGTTCGACAAGCTGAGACTGGAAATGAGCGTCGAGGACCACATTCTGGCCGAGATGATCCCCCAGGCAGCCAACATGGAAGAGCTGCAGGACCTCCAGGACTACATGCACTTCCAGTACGGCGCGCAGTTGAAGGACCTGGCCTCGATGAACGGCACTTCAAAACAGACAAAGCGACCCGGGTCCAAGGCGGCCCTGTACGAGAGAATACGCAACAGCAAGGTCTACGACTTTGTCCGGGCCTACGGCATCACCCCGGACCGGTTGGCCCAGAACGCGCTGCGCGAGGGCAGCAAGGTCTTCGCCGACGACGACAGCCAACTGCCCGACGATCTCGCCGACGCACTTACCGACGGGGACTTTTCGACCGGAGACGCAGTCCTGCAAGCGGCGCGGCAGATGTACGCCGAAGAGCTGTTTATGAGTCCGCGGATGCGAAAGCATTTCAGGGGCAACTTCTACGAAATGGGGGACATCAGCTGCCGTCGTACCGAGAAGGGCTTGCGCAAAATCGACGAGTCACACCCGTTCTTTGAGGTCAAGTACCTCGTAAACCAGTCCTTCTCCGACATGGCCCGACGACCGCACTTGTTCCTTAAGATGATGAAGGCCGAGGAGGAAGGGCTCATTGAGGTGCGCGTGACCATGCAGAACGAAGACAGCTTCAAGCGCTCGCTACGACAAGAGTTCCTCTCCGACAACTACAGCGAGCTGGCGGATCGGTGGAACGAAGAACGCCAGAAGGTCCTCGATCTGGTCATCCCACGCCTCCTCAAGATTGTCGCCAAGGGTGTCAAGGAGTCGGTACGGACAGCATGCCAGGAGGAGGTCTTGGCCACTTGCAGGGAAGAGTACTCCAAGAAGATCGACCAAGCGCCGTACAAACCCAAGGGGATGGTCCTGGGCACGACGCCCCGCGTCCTCACCCTCTCGACCGGCATGGGCGACCCGGCCCGAGACACGACCTACTGGGCGTGGGTCGACGAAGACGGCCGTTTCAGCGACCACGGCAAGCTGGAGAGGCTTTCCCGGGACGACGCGTCCCGGCAGGAGTTTGTCGATTTAGTGCAGCGGCGGAGACCGGACGTTATCGGCGTGAGCGGGTGGACGGCCGAAGCGCACAAACTGGTCCGCGATCTGCAGAACCTTGTAAGCGAGCAGGGGTTGATGGGGCCCGAGTTTGAAGACCCCGAGACGGAGGAGTACCGGGCCGAGCTGCTCGACGTCATCGTCGTCAACGACCAGGTGGCGCGGTTGTACAAGGACAGCCCGCGTGCGTTGGCCGAACACCCGACGCTCGTCTCGCTGACTCGGTACTGCATCGCCTTGGCCCGGTTCATGCAAAACCCGCTGAAGGAGTATGCCGCGCTTGGCAAGGACGTCGCCTCTCTCGTGTTCCACCCTTGCCAGCATCTCCTGCCCCAGGATAAGCTGCTGAAGCATCTCGAGTCAGCCATGGTCGACATGGTGAACCTATGTGGTGTCGAGATTAACGAAGCCGTCGGCGACGCCTACACGGCCAACCTGCTCCCATACGTCGCGGGTCTGGGGCCCCGCAAGGCCACCAGCGTGCTCAAGGCCATCGGCGCCAACGGTGGGTCGGTAACGAGCCGAGACGAACTGGTAGGAGACCCCGACAGTGGCAAGTTGCCCGTCGTCGGCCCCAGGGTCTGGAACAACTGCGCCAGCTTCCTGTACATCGAGTACGAGGCAGCTAACCCTGCATCGGATCCCCTCGACAACACCCGCGTGCATCCAGAGGATTACGAGCTGGGTCGCAAAATGGCAGCGGACGCGCTCGAGCTCGACGAAGAGGACGTCAAGGGGGAGACCGACCTCAACGGGCCTGGCGCCATTGTGCGCAAGCTCTTCCGGGACGACGCGCAGGAGAAGGTTAACGAGCTCATCCTGGAGGAGTACGCGCAGCAACTGGAGGACAAGTACAGTCAGAAGAAGCGGGCGACGTTGGAGACCATCCGGGCCGAGCTTCAAGCCCCGTACGAAGAACTGCGGAGGAACTTCGTTGCGATGACGCAGGACGAGGTCTTCACCATGTTCACGGGCGAGACCAAACAATCACTCGCGGAGGGCATGATCGTCCCTGTCAACGTCCGCGTGGTAAAGGACGAGTTTGCCATCGTCAAGCTGGACTGCGGCATCGAGGGCCGCATCGACGCGCACGACGGGCCGAACGGCGAGAGCGTCCGGCACGTCCTTTCGACGGGGCAGACGGTTCAGGCGAAGATTCTCGAGGTTAACAGCCAGACGTTCCTAGCCAAACTCTCCGCCCGGGAGAGAGATATCAAGGCCGGGTACCGGAGGCCCGTACTACACCCTAAGGGTCAGTGGGACGAGGCACTCGAAGCGGAGGATCGAGACGAACTCCGGGAGAAGGACAAAACCACGGGACGGACGCAGCGCGTCATCAACCACCGTCTCTTCAAGCCGTTCAATGGCATGGAGGCGGAGCAGTGGCTCGGGACGCAACCGGTCGGCGAGATGGTGATTCGGCCTTCGTCCAAGGGGAACGACCACCTGGCCATCACGTGGAAGGTGGCGGACGGCGTGTTCCAACACGTCGACGTGCTCGAACTGCAGAAAGCGAACGACTTTTCCCTCGGCAAGCTGCTGCGTGTCGGCAGCAAGACCTTCAGGGATATCGATGAACTGATCCGAGAGTACATCGAGGGCATGGTCAGGAAGGTGGCCGAGATGACACAGCATGAGAAGTATGAAAATCGGTCACGGGCGGATGTCGGTACGTATTTTTGCCCCCCTCCCCCCTTTTTCTTCCTTCTCTCTCTCTTTTTTTTTTCCTCCTATCATTTTTTGCTTCTCAAATATGCTTGGACTGAATCTCTAACTCGTGCCACAGAGAAATGGCTCACAACCTACGTGGATGCCAACCCGAACCGCTCGGCATACGCGTTCTGCATCAACCCGAAGCATCCGGGCTACTTCTGGCTGTGCTTCAAGGCGACCAAGACGGCGCGCATCAATGCCCTGTCCGTCAAGGTTATGAACGAGGGCTACGAGTTGATGAAGAACCGGTATCCGGACATGCGTGGTCTTTGCAACGGGTTCAAAATTCTGTACTCGAATGAGATGTCGAGATTGCAAAGGCAGCAACGCTAAGGCGGGGACGCATTCGCGAGTCCTTTTTTTTTTCTTTTTTTTCTTTTTTCGGCAGATAGGGGTCCGGAGGGAGAACGAGAGAACCGAAGCTATGGTGTCGAGGGAGGTGGATATGTCTACAATCACTGGCTTCCCCCCCC
>NW_021167085.1:2360892-2378837 GCF_003711515.1 Sodiomyces alkalinus F11 | reverse complement strand
TTTTTTTTTTCTTCTCCTTATTCCGTCCCTCCTATTCTTGTTTTTTAGGGAACGACCGGAAGAGCCCAGATGCTGGGACGGAAAGGAGTCAAAGCGCATCTCTTTTTGAAATACGAATCTTCTGTCGCTGCGTTGTGGCGACTTGGGTGGTAGGGGTCATCGACACACATCACATCCTCTCAATATATCTAAGAGAGCGATCACTTTGTAACACTACAGAAAACGAAGAAAAAATTACTTGGGGCCTACATCGGTTGAGCATGGTCGTGAGCGTCTATATAGAGACAAACCAAAGAAAGATTTACTCAAGGACGTTCCATGCACAGTATAAATGTTGAGACGGTGGAAATGATGTCACATGTCCTGGTTTAAATTAAAAGTAATATATGTTTAACTGGAGTATACGAAGATTAATATCGGAAGGGACGAGAGAAGAGGGACGATAGGTGACTCCGAGGGTTGTAATCTGTCAGGCAGTCATCTCGATGAAAAATGCCTGATTCATCGAAGCCTTCCTTGTCCTTAGTGCACCTGCATGCCTTCTTCTCAACTCCCACTGGCTCTCTAATCTGTCTACTGTTGAACAAACAAACGACTTGGCCTGACTCTCCCCCTTCCCGCGCATCAAAGTCGAACGAACGAGCGTATGTGTAGACGCTATTGGTGGAGGGTTATCGTCGTGATTGTTTACAGAAGAAGGCCGGCGACGAAGAGCAATGCGAAGCCGGCACCGAAACTGGCGCCTTGACGAACAGCGCCGCTAAACTCGGGAAGGCCGGATTCTACGGCACCACCAGGTGCGGGAATCGAAGGGACGGTGAAGTTGTTGTGAGGAGGCGCAGGTCCAGGAGTATCGACGGGGACGGGGATGATGGTGGCGGTCTCCTCGCTGTACACGGTCGTGGTAGGACCGTGACCTACATCGCCATGGTCCCCCTCATCCGGGCGCTCACCGTCAACTGGGTGCTCGCCCTTGTCACCCTCATGGTCGTCGTGGTCGTCATGGCCCGCAAGCGCGGAAGGCGAGGGGATAGAGACGGTATCGACGGTAGTGGGGACGGGAAGACCACCATCAAGGACGCGAGTGATGGTCGTTGTGAGGGTCTCAGTCGTGATGCTTCCATAAGGACAAGCGGTCGTGGGGACCGAAGGGGGGCAAGAGGTGACGGAGTGGATGCGCTTGATGGTCCGGGTGGACACGACGACGGGGCAGACGGTGGTGTAGAGCGGGACCGTCTCGGTCACGACATAACCCGGGTTTCCAGGGCCGGTGCCGGGGCAGTCGGGGACCGTGGGGGGGCAGCTGGTCACGGTGATGATGCGGGTGGTGTAGACGGTCGAGGGGATGAAGCGAGTAGTCGGTGGCAAAACGACATCCGGAGTGGTGGTCGGCGCGGGCACCACGTTCGAGGTCGCGGGCGGCTCAGGAGCCGAGCTGTTGGTGAAGTGGAAAGTCGGGAACGTCAGGGTCGGCACCTTGGAGGAGCTCGGGACGTCGACGGTAATCTCGCTGGCTGGGGCCGAGGTCTCAGTTGCAGAGACGGAAACATTGCTGGGGGGGAAGGTGGGGGAAGGCATCACGATGGGAGGCTCCGAGCTGCTGGGGATGGCAGAGACGGGAACATCGCTGGAGGAGACGATCGAGGAGGAAATGTCGCTGGAGGGGAACGCGGAAGACGGAACGGCGCTGGAGGAGCTAGGCTCTGCCGGAGGAGCTTGGGCAAAGACGCGAATGTCCTGAATCAGCCAGTAAACGTCCGCGAAATCGTACGGGTTGTTAGCGACGTAGTTGCTGCACACCTCTTCCTGGGTCTTGCCACTGCAGCTCTCGCCCCAGATGTGGCTCAGGCCAGCGGCGCCGCAGAAGTTGATGTTGAGACTGAGCCTCTGGTCGGCGAAGTGGCCGTCGATGTTGCAGAGGTCGTTGGCGACGAGGACGGAGGGGGTGCCCCAGAGCTGGGTGTCGGGTTCGTCGCTGTCGATGTCGAGAGGAGCGGCATCGTGGTGCCAGGAGAAGAACTTTATATAGTCGTCGGTCCACTACACCGCGTAGACGCCGCCGTTGGACGATCCCCAGGGGTCGGCCTGGGTTGCTTCGGTGGTGCAGCCATGGTTGTCCCAGAGACCGCCGAAGTTGTCGCAGTTGGCGTGGGTCACTGTCGAGGTCTGGCCCTCGTTGCCCAGATAGCATGTCCCGTTCTCCGATGCGCGGCCGGTGTGGATGACGGGTGTGTTGACAGTCTAAGCCCTTGTTCGTCAGTTTATCCAGGTCCAGTCAAGGGGAGGGGGAAGGAAGGAGAAAGGAAAGAGGGAATGAAGATAAAGATGAAAATGTAAGTGTAAGATGAACATGGATAGAGAGACGGGACTGTACCTGGTCGTTCCAACCTTCATACCAGTCGAGCTCGCCAGCCTTGGGCCAAGGGTCGCCCGTAGACCAGCTAGGATACGCCGTCCTTTTTGGCATACAACAAGCATATCAAGGTATAAGTAAAAATAAGAGGTGGCTGGGAAAGGGCTTGAATAGCTTACAAGGCAGGCCATGTACCGCAGACGGGCAATGAAGAGCCCCTTATTGTATGTGGCCTTGCTCTCCACCCTCACACTGCTGCGGCCCATACCGGGATACTCTGTGATGCTCATGTGGTCGACGCCCAAATAGACTTCCTCACCAACGGTCGCGATGAGGCCCAGAGCCTCTGCATCTGCCCGGTTGCGGTAATTGATGTAGCCCCAAGTAGGGTCCACATCGTTATAATCACCAGTACCATATCGGCTCTCGAAGAAGTTGAACTTGTCAAAGAAGTTCAGATGGTTGTACGTGTCCTCGAGGGTGTACTTGGTAGCCCTGACGTCGCCGACGAAGGCCAGAGCCGCGAGGGCGAGAGATGTAACGGAGGGGGCCATGATATTAAAGATAATATATGAGATATATCTATATAGGATACATATGGGATATATATGAGATGTATATGGGATGGGAATAAAAGATTGAGTTGAGTAAGTAGTAAGATCGAAAGATCGAAAACGAGTGTCTTGACGTAAGATAACGTCTCTGGACGAGCTTGAAGCTCAAGATGTGTCTCGCAGGAAGGCGATGTGCTTGATGACCTCACGGAAACGGCGTGAAAGTGAAGAGGAGAGAAAGGCAAGAAAGGGAGGGGAAGGGGGAAGGGGGAAGGAAGACATCACAAAGGAAGGAGGTCTTTAAAGGTTGTTTGTTACTTTGGCAAGTCTCTCTTTCCTCACTTCCTTCCCCCTTTAGACCTACCTACGAAGTACTTCGTTCAAGCCCACCATCATAAGGTACCTTACCTTAGTGATGAAAAGGGGGAGGGGCAGGGGGGAGTGACGAAGCGTTCCCCCGAAGGAGCACATGCCCAAGTCTTACCGGGTAAGGTACAACGTAGGTGCTTAGGGCTAGCATCCGGTGGTTCCGTTGACCTCTCTTCTTCCAACGTACATAATAGCCACGCGAGCCCAAAGGGCTGAAGCCGTTAAGGACTCTACCTAGGCTTTAGCGAGGCGGTCATTAGCGTCACCATCAGATACATGAGATATTTCCCATTGGTCTCACGGGGACACCACTGCACCAGAGGCTCAGGGCAGAATCGTTTTGGGAGAACTAACCGTCTAGACTAATAAAACAATGCGAGGACACAATAGCCTCTTCCCGTTTGGTATGTCAGATACAGACAGCCGGCCGGCCACGAGCTCGGTTGCGTCTGTAATCACCAATTCGGAATCCGCCATGACCCTCACGTCAGCAACGGTGCATCTACGAAGTACGAAGGGCCAAGAAGAACGAAGAGCATATATTCCGTAGGATAATTTCGTATAATTTCGTGCTTGAAGAAGCCTGTCCCACGACTGGACTGGCAATGGATGTTTTCGTAAGACCGTACGAAGGACGGAGGTACGAATATAATGATAAGCAGAGTGCTGTGCAGAAAACCAGCATGCCATGAATTCCGGTAACACGCGGATAATTACCCCTGTCCCCTGCCTAGCCGCGGCTTTACGTTGGACGTTGTAAGCGATCCGGATGCTTCGACCGAAATCCGTACTTTGGTTTGGACCTTGCAGCCGTACGTTGTACCTTGCAGAACACAGGTCAAGTTTTAGACCGTATGGGACCAGGAACAAGCTCATTCGATGGCCCGTCAGCTCGCCTTGCCCCTGGCTAAGGAAAGGTAATCCACTACCTATGTACATATGTACATATGGATTATCGGTGACCCAGATCGGTGGGTGGGCTGGCCATGAGGAGGAGCATGCAATACATATTCCCCTGGGATGAGGAATTTCATGAACGACACTGCATTGGTCCATCAGGCGGTTGTTCGCTGGTGTCGGTAGGGCTTAGTAATAATTGTGACATTCGTTTTAAAGATCAGCGTGGTGGGGATTTCGGGATCTTCCGCTCGTATTCTCTCCATTCATACGAACTATTTACGCTCTTCGGACACCGACCAATGCCGTTAATCCGTCAATACACTCCCTCTGCATAGCACGAAGTCCTTCGTATGTATGTGTAGATCAGGGCTCTACGGCTGGTAGTGACAGTCGTCCTTTTTTCCCGTTTTCCTTCTTCTTTTTGTTCCAGAAATTCGCCAAGTGAGACATCGACCCGAGACTCGCTTCAAGGCATACCTCCTCATTCAAGAAACGACATCCGTCATCGGGCTTATTATTATTATTTTATATATATAAAACATAAACAATCGGGCCAAGGATTGACATAATATGATGGAACGTCGATTCACTCGCGAACCGCCACCAAGGCTATGGACCTCAGGCAGCATATATTGTCGTGGGTATGAGGTTGCCTACCTAGAATAAGCATAAATACGCATGCCTGTCACAGTGTCGCTCTTCTGACGTTGAAATCATCTCGCGGCTTCTCTTCTCCTCTCTTTAAGTGGTGCGTAGAATCGCTCTCGGGGAACGGAGTTGTCTTCCGGTGTGTAATGTCCGGTTTCTCAGAACCCGCAAGTCCATGATAAACGACTCAATCCATATACCCCTGCCAACTAGCATCATCCATCTCAACAAGGTCCCGTCTAGCTGTCCGCCCATTTGTTGATATCAAGGCCTCGTTGAGCGCTGGGTGTGGCTCGAAGAGTTTCTTTGATGGGACAAGAAAATAAGACAAAAGTCTCTTCAGTCGTTGGTCGTCTGGGCGCATGTTATACGACAGTCTTCACGCCCGGACAAGCCATCCCCAATTGCTTCAAATCCAGTATGCGTATGTAGTTCGCAGCCAAAACTAGCGGTCCTGTCAGCGGGGAGCCTGGCATCACGGCGTCTCTAACCAGGGAAGAAAACAGAGGTGATATGCTTCATTTCAGTACGAGTTTGAGAAGATGTATTGGCGCGGTGTTTTTCAACGTCGCACCCCGGCAGGAAGTCAAGACAGAAGCCTCATCATTCCTTTCGAGATGCTCTGCTGGCCCCGCGTACGTCATCATTAAGAGGCAAAGAAGATGGGGAATGATGGTCCAGATCGTTAAAAAAATTAACAATAAAAGGGAAGAAAATGGGACACTAACCTGGAACAGAGCCACCCGGGACCCGCGACGACCAGATCGTGTACAACCCCCACATGATTTCATGTCTCTGGCCTGAACTTTGCCCGCTTCTCCTTCATGGTAAACACCTTCTTCCGGTCCTCGTCGAACCGCCGCATAAGCGCCGCCTGCTCCTCCTTGCGCCTCTCGCGGAGCTGGAACCGGTAGAAATCCTTCATGCTCTCCTTCTTCCTGGACTCCTTCTCCAGCATCTTCTGCCGCGCCACCTCGGCCTCGTTCCTCGTCGCCGGCGCCGTGCGGCCCCCGCGCGTCACCGTCACGAACCCGTCCTCGTCTGGCTCGTTGCGCAACCTCTTCGCCATCTCCGCCGCCTCCTTCTCCTTGCGGTTGAACACCGTGAAGAACGCGTGCACCGCCTTTTGCGTGCCCGTCTTGTCGCACCGCGACACCTGGAGGTGGGACGTCATCCACGCGGCGCCGAGCCCGGGTGCCTCCCCCGGCACGCCGGCGCCCCAGACGGGGTACTTGGTGGTTTTCCTGGCCCTGGCGATGGCTTTCAGCGCCAGGTCGACACTCTTCTCGTCCGCCATGACCACGATGGCGCTGCTCCCGCTCTTCCGTATCCTCCGGGTCCAGATCTCGGGCAAGAGAGCTGCCTCCTCCTCTCTGGCGTGGTCCTCGGCTTCTTTTTCGTCCCTCTTCCGCTTCTTCCCGAAATTCGCAACCTTGGTGGCTTGCGCGGGGTCGGTCCCCAGTTTCCTCTTGCGGTCGTCCTCGAACGCGATGCTTTCAAAGCGCCCCGGTCCGATTAATGAGGCGAAGAGGCCGCGGAAGTGAGCTTCGGTGCTGTCGGCGGGGACGTTTTTCAAGAAAAGGCTTCGGCCGTCGATGTCTGTAGGAATCTTTGTCACGTTTCGTCGAATGCGCACTTCGTGGACGGCTGGCGTCGGGAAGGACGGAGCGGGAGGCATCTGTATTGGAAGGATGGAGAAGCCCTCCCCAGGGGATGTTGAAGATGACATGGCGGGCGGTTTGTGGTTATGGAGTGTGGTGACGTCTCGTCTATTTCGTTCTTCAGTGAGAGCGAACCCAGTCAACGGGATGTCTGGATGGACTTTTTTTCGGCTTGGCAAGATACAACGCTTATCGTCCCTGGCTTATCGCTCTTATCACAGATTAATGCTTCCCATTGGCTAACCCCTCATTATGTCAGCACGCAGCTTAGAGTTCAAATGCTTACATAATCACAGGGGCGGCGTTTGTCTCCCTGGCGTGGCTCGTCGTCAAACCAACAAACAACCCGACCCCTTACGGTGTCGCATCAAGCTCCGTACGGACGGATGTATGAGTAGAGTATCCAGACCTGCCATCATGATAGACTGCATATGTACATTTATATGTTCATTTATAGTTCGCCTGACATATATCCGTAGATGACTATATTTCAATAGTAATCCTCCCAACCCCTCGGCTCACACAGCTTAGCATGGCATCTCCTTTCTCCTCCTTCGACAGGGCCGTACCCCTATGATCGACCCGCCCACTTCTCACACCAATCGCGCAAGTGCCGCAGTTCCCTACTTCGCAGCTGCTATCCATGGCGTCACTGCCAAACTCCCTCTTCAGGGCCTCCAGCAGGGTCTCTTCCTCCCCGACCCGCACCACTCGACCATCGCGGTTCGCCACCTCGGCCTCGAAAGGGTCGCCGCCCATCTCGGCCTCGAACGCCTCAAAGTGCACCTCCTTCTCGTCCACTCCATGCTTCCCAACCGCCTCGCGCGCCGCTGCCATCATCCGCGACGGTCCGCAGAGGTACAGCTGGCTGTTCCACTTGAGCGCGCCCACGATCTGGTCAATGTCCATCCTTTCCCCCTTGGCCCCGTCGTACAGGTGCAGGGCTGATCCAAGCGCGAAGACCCTGTCCCGGAAAGGCACGTCCTCAGCAGAACGGACGGCGTAATGCAACTCGAGGCTCAAGTGGATAGAGATGTTGTTCTCGATGAGGGCCAGGAAGGCGGTGATGCCGACCCCTCCCGCGACGAAAACGAGGTGGCTTGCTGCACTGGCGTTCGGGACGTCCGTCGTCATGCGGCCGACTTGGATGACGGCTCCTGCCTCCGGCGCGGCATCCTGGCTGTGCAGCCAACGGGACCCGCCTCGCGAGGCCGGTTCGAGTGCCACGGCCAATTCGAACTTGTTAGGGTCGCCCGAGACGATGGAATAGGAGCGCTGAAGGCCGTTGGGGAGACGCAGTCTGACGTGGGTGCCACCGCGTGGAAAGGGCTCCGCCTCCGAATCCGGGGCGACGGCCTCGAGAATGTAAGACGCAATGCGCGGCGTCTGGATCTTGCGATCGATGATACGGAAGTCCCGCCATTTCTCCTTCGGCCCCTTGTCGGCATTGGCATTGGCCTTGGCCTTGGCTTTGGCTTTGGCTTTAGCCGCCCGTGTCCGAAATGCGCCCCGGCTTTCCTCGCCCATGGCCTCTATGGCGGCAAGTTCTTCGTTCATGGCGAGATCGTCCTGGTTTCGGTGCAGGTACTCCTGCACCCGCTCGATGGTCCACTTGGGCCATCGACGTTCGACAAGAGTGACGGCATCGCCGGCCTGGACTGTGCCCTCGCGGAGGACGCGGTAGTACCACCCCGTGCGACTAGTGCGGTACGTCTGCGGGGCGAAGTTTTTGATGTGAAAGCGATGGTTCAGCTTGAAGCACGGTTGCCGGGGCAGGCTGACTTGGACGAGAACCTCGTCGCCAACAGAGAAGACGTCGCCGATGCAAACATTCCGCTCGTTCATGTGACGCATGACAAAGTTCTCGCCGAAACTGCCCCAGCGAAGGCGATCCGCGGCGGCAGGATATTCGGCACGCCAATTCGGATAATGGGAGCAACAGTCTACCATGTTGAATATAACATCAGCCGGAGCGTCCCCGATGCTTTGACACCAGCCGATGGCCAGGAAGTAGTATGTGCATCATATGTGTGCATCTTACAGCCGTGGAGGGCCTTGTCAACCCCGCCATGGAATATCGGGTCGTGCTCGTCATCTTCCAGACCTAGGCGGGTGACTCGGACAGGACCTGAGCGGATCGCTTTTTCGATACCCGACTCGATCTCTAGGCCGGGCATCTTTTTCATTCTGCCCGTCCTGACCTCCAACAAGATGTCGGCAGTACATAGAGATGAGAAATCAATGGGCTCTTCTTGAGCGCCATCTTGAGCAGTTTGCATGGTATCCAATCTCATGAAGCAATGAAGGTCAGTTCGGGCCTGTTGCTGAATAACAACAACCCAGATTCAAGAGGTGAGAGGGGGGAACGATGACTCGATGAGAGACGGAGAGCGGAAAGTGGTGAGGGATTTGTAATACACCCAATCACACAACCCACTGAGTAAGGTGCCGAATACAACTTCTCCCGGGAGGAAGAATCGCTCATGATTGGACCATGACTCGCCGTTCCTGTTTGTAAACACAACTCGAAGGCATAATCATGCATCTTGCATCTTCCTTCGGACCTCGTGGCCTAAGCATCCGTATCTGATACGCACATGCAATCCCTTTCACGATATGTGGCAGATCCATTCATTCTACAAGATGGCTGTGAAGGGGGGTCGCTCTGTTGTCATGTTCTAGCTTATACTCCATAGCTAATAAAAAACATATAGTATTATTATAAAGACTATACGACCCTGTCCTCTCTCTGTCAACCTCGCATAACATGAGTAGGTACTTACAAGATTTCTTTCTGCTCACTTATAGGAAGGCCGCACAATCTCGTGTAATTCCAGAAGCTCAGAGATAAACTTCTTATGGCCATGACCAATGTACATACTTCAGAGCAGCAATGGCTTTCCCTGTTAACTGAATAGCTCGGATGCTCGGCATGGAAATAGAATGTTGGATTCGGACCATGTTACCACCATATATAGTCGCAATATCTATTCTTGTGTCTTGTGAGAACCTCATCACCGCATTAATCATCTAAAATATATCAGTCTTCATAGTTGATATTGGGTTTATTCTTAGGTTCAGAGGTGTCTCTCCATCTCTGAAGGACGTATAGCATGGCTTTGTGTTGGGTGTCCCTTATGAATACTTAATACATAATCTGGCTTTATACAATAGTCAGGAGAATCAGAGTGAATCTGAGCCTTCCCCTAGTGTTTGGCTTACTGTATCGGTGGGATTTCCGCCATAGCCAGCATTTACGCATGCATAAAGTGTGCAAGAAACAGAAAGAATCGTCTTAGAAGAGTTATGGGACATATACGTAGGAAACAGACCCAGACTTCGCCCTTGGCGAACTCCAGAAACGCCTCCGGGGCCGTGGGTCTAAGCTGACGGTCTTGATCTGCCATAAGTGTCAGCATCGTTGGCAGTGGTGAGCGTGACCGTCTCTAGCCAGCGACATGAGAACCTGACACCCAAGACCGAGTCCAAGGCTCCTGCTTTGACGCTGCATTTTGACAAAAGCTCAGTCACTGAGACCATGTCCGAAGCCACAAATGACATGTTTGAAAATCAACTCCCCCTTTTCGGATGATGGAACATCAGATGTGGTAGGCCCTAGGGCACCCCGTTTCAATAGCCTTCCCTCCTATTGCCCCCATCATATACCCTCTTTTCTCGCCATGCTGTCTAACAACACCGGCGATGATGGCTATCATCCAAGATCCGCCCCATCATTAACCCCCATCTATAAAGGCTCCCTGTTCCCCCAGAAGCAATAGCTGTAACAAGTCCACCTACGACTAAAGGCGGCCGATGTCTTGACGCCTTCGCCGACCGACAAGCTCCCATTTTTTGCCTATTGCTGGATAAGATTGTGGCAAGTACTTTGCTTCCAGAGTGCTACTACCATGCATCCCAGCTATGTTCCGTAGTCGTATCGCCGACACTCTCCCCAAGTGTAACAGGGGACATTATGTACCGAGATCGTGTCGTCATGGAGGCGGCGGAAGGCACTTCGTACGCCTGCCGGTTAATGCTTAGTCATCACCTGGGGTTTACTTGAACATAGTTGCCTGAAGAGAAAAGAGTAACCTCGTCAGCATAGCTCCAATGCGTGAAAGTGTAGACAGAGACATAAAATGACGAAAGAGCGAAAAGATCGACAAACCTGGGAATTGGCCCTGCTTCCCATTGAGCTTCCCTGTCCACCACTCATTGTCGTTCTGGGTACGGTTGACAATCTCGATCACGTCTCCTGCTCGGAAGCTAAGATCACCTTCAACCTGCGCGTCGTAGTCATACAGTGCCGCAGCGGTTTCCGGGGCCGGGACGCTGCTTAAGCGGCTAGGCTTTGGCTTGGGAGGAGGCGGCTTAGGTTTGGAAGCGGCCAGGGCAGCCAGTCCGGGACTCACGGCACTGCCCTGGGCGGGTGAGTAGGGTGGCGGAGGGTTGGCGTCGCCGTCGGGTTGCTGTTTCCCAACGGCGCTGTAGGCGGGGAACTTTAACGCCGGGGATGGGGAGACGGCGGGAGGCGGAGTGGCAGCAGAAGTAGTGGCAGCAGTGGAGCTGGAAGGGCCGGCAGTGAGGAGTTTTGTGGCCTTCGGGCCCTCGAGGGCGTTAGGCCGGCCGTACTTGGCAGGACGCTTTTGGCCGGTGGTCTTAAACTTGACGATGGAGAGGGCCTCCGCCCGCTCGACTACGTCACCCCGCTTGCTGTGGAAGGCTTCTTCAATGTCTAAGGTGAGATCGAAGTAGCCAATATCGCAACCCTGCATCTTCTCGTGAAGGGTGTAGAAGACGTTGAGCTGCATGTAGTAGAAGGACTGGAAGAGGGGTCGGATGAACTCTTGTTCGAGGGCGAAGAGTTTGGGAAGCTCTTCCTTGAGAAGGTCGTTAAAGTAATTGAACTCCTGTGTTGCCGTCTCAACGTCGCCCTCGGCCTTCCAGATAGCCTTCTCGTCCTTCGCGTTGCGCTCCTTCTTTTCCTGCAACTTCTTGAGTGTAGCGCGACGACGGTCATAATCCAGCCTCTTGTGTTCGCGCTTGAGAGAGGTTTTACGGATGGCCTTGATGACGTCGAGGAGCTCGGTAGCTGGACGAATCACCCTATTCTCGATCATCTCGAGCTCCGGCGCTAAGGTTTCCTGCAGATCTTTGACCACAGCTTCGTATTCCTCACAGGCACGAATGCCCTCTGGGTTTCCCTCAATTTTCATGCTATCAGGATCGGACACGCGGCCCGAAATTGGCTTGTAGATCTCTTGAATGGCTTTGCTGAACTCGAGCTGGTGTTGCAGCATGGCGTTGATGGCATCAAAGTATTTTTTCGACTCGTCGTGCAGCTTCTTTGTCTCGGTCTCGAGCTCGACGAAACGGCGCTCCGCATCAATGTAGACTGCATCTTTGGTGTGCTCGCCAATGTTGAAGCGCGACTTCAATTGTTGAGGGGCCTGTACATAGCAGCAAAGCAAGCAATGCAAGTGTCAGCATTTCCTCGACCTCGCATCCGTCCTCCAGGGGTGATCTTTCTGATGCCATGTTTTGCGACCCGGGCCTCAGTGAGTCGAACAGACCCGCGTGGGCTGCTTCATCTCGTCACGTTGCGACTGACGCTCCGTCGAGAGATCAGGCGGGTCGGAGCCGCTCCATGTGCCGGCGAGGAAGCTTGACATACCCTGCTCAGGCTCTTTTGCAAGCCACGAAAGCTCATTCTTGAGAGTATTATTACGCAGCGCTAAAATGGTGTGCGAGGACAAAACGTGCCACGAGTGACAGAAACGAAAGGTCCGAAGAGGCTGTTCTCAGATAGCGGTCGTAGGTAGGCTTGGAAGGTTGGTGGGGTCGAGATTGAATGGTGACGGAAGATTGGGTGCGGCAACCCACAGTGTGAGGGAGGGAGGGTATTGCGACCTTAATAAGGCTGATGAAAGAGGCGTAGCGATGTAGTCATGGTACATGTGGAGGCATTTAAGTCGGATGCCACAATGCCACAACAAATGGGTAGGCAGGTACCAGTGTAGCGTGCGAGTTGGACCTGACAGAGGCGTCTTCCTTACTAATTAATGGTCTTATTGCCCTCGTTCGCACTGGTGGAGAACCCCTTGGTGACGACTGCACAGTGGCTGAGTTGCATGCTTGATGGCTTGGCGTACTTTGGGATTTTGTTGCACACGATTGAGCGTACAATACCGTGTCGCCAGATCCGTCCGTCGAAGTGGTTAGGAGTACTTCCACTCTTGTACATCTGCGGACAGAACAAATTGGGAATCAGTGTTGTAACAGAGGGAATCACGTCGACTAAGGTACGTCAGGGCGGGAAAGCCCGTTATACGCCATTCTAATCTTACTCAGTTCTATCGTCTGGATAAGGTCAGTTTTATTAACACAAGACTGGTGGTGTTGGCTGATCTACATAACGCAGCCGTGACATGTTCAGCTCAACGTACACGGTAGTTCGTACTTGGATATCGAGAAGATATTGGAACAGTGCTCACGGATTCATGAAGTCTGAAGCCTGGTGACTGACACTCCAACCCAAGCACCTGACGACGTCATCCTGATACGTACCTCCAAGCTTTCTCCGAAGCCGAACGATCCGTCCCCAGCTTATATAATCAGCGATCTGAGGGAAACGGCATGTCGTGACCTGTGTACCTTATGTATCAACGAATCAATCCACGGGATCTTATCCCCGAGCCGGAAAGAAAGCGGAGGCCGAGTTTAAGCCTTAGGTAATTTGCTGAAAATACCGAGCTAGTTCCAATACATATCGCCGAGACTCACTTTTTTCTTCGCCTCTTCCCCCTCTCCGAAGCTTGTCTCCTCCGACCATACCTGTCCTCTGCCCATTTATTTCCATCGCTACCGCCCATCATGACAAGTCTTTCATCGTCGGCGCTGAGGCAGGCGGGCCGTCTCTGTCGCAGGACGGCCGCTACGGGAACACTTATTTCGACAACAGCAAGGGTGGCGAACGCACCTCTGCAACAAGTTGCTCAACGGCGATACGTTTCAGAGTCGAGACAGGATAATGCTCAAGTCAAAGTCGACACAGCCATAAAGCTGAACAAGGACGACTTCATCAACGTCGCCGCTCAGTCCCCAGATGGCTCCAACATGATGGTCAGCCCGATGGCTGAAGTCCTCAAACAGGCAACGACCATGGAAGAGGGCCAGCGGCCCATCTATCTTGATATGCAGGCTACGACGCCGGTAGATCCGCGTGTCCTAGATGCTATGCTTCCCTTCTACACTGGCCTATACGGCAATCCCCATTCGAGGACACACGCGTACGGGTGGGAAAGCGAGAAGGCTGTCGAGGAAGCCCGTGAGCATATCGCCAGGCTGATCGGGGCGGATCCGAAAGAAATCATCTTCACAAGCGGCGCGACCGAGAGCAACAACATGAGCATCAAGGGCGTGGCGAGATTCTTTGGACGCTCAGGCAAGAAGAAGCACATCATCACCACGCAGACCGAGCACAAGTGCGTCCTCGATAGCTGCCGACATTTACAGGATGACGGTTTCGAGGTCACATACCTGCCTGTCCAGCAGAGCGGCAGGATCGACATGGCCGAGCTGGAGGCGGCCATCAAGCCGGAGACGGCGCTTGTCAGCGTCATGACTGTCAACAACGAAATCGGCGTCATACAACCCATCGAGGAGATCGGTAAGCTATGCCGCAGCAAGAAGGTCTTTTTCCATACCGATGCCGCCCAAGCTGTCGGCAAGATCCCCTTGGACGTCAATGCTATGAACATCGACTTGATGTCCATTTCTTCCCATAAGATCTACGGACCCAAGGGCATTGGGGCCTGCTACGTCCGGCGGCGACCTCGTGTTCGCCTGGATCCTCTCATCACTGGTGGCGGTCAAGAGAGAGGTCTCCGAAGCGGCACGCTGGCGCCGGCCCTGGCCGCCGGCTTCGGCGAGGCGTGCCGCATCGCCTACGAGGATATGGAGGTATGTCACTTTTCCAGCCTTGCCACTTTCACACTTTCGTCCCCCCCAGCTCTTTTTATGATGATCTGCTCTATTATACATGCATGGCTTTCTGAATGTCCCGTGACAAGGACATTTGTTGTAACAAAGCACCCAGTCTGAAAAATATTTTCTCTCTCTCACGTCTCGTCAGATTGTTTATTCATCTTCTTGGAAGAGAGTTCGAAAGCTGACCTGACTCCCAGTATGATGCGAAGCGTGTCAAAAAGCTCTCGGATCGACTCCTGAAGGGCCTTCTCTCCCTCGAGCATACAACGCAGAACGGTGATCCCGAGCATTTCTACCCCGGTTGCGTCAACGTCTCGTTTGCTTATGTTGAGGGTGAATCCCTCCTCATGGCCCTCAAGGACATTGCCCTCTCGTCTGGCAGTGCCTGCACGTCCGCATCGCTCGAACCTAGCTACGTCCTAAGGGCGCTCGGAAATAGCGATGAAAGCGCGCATAGCAGCATTCGGTTTGGCATCGGTCGGTTCACTACCGAAGCCGAGATCGACTATGTGCTGAAGGCCGTGAAGGAGCGGGTCGACTTCCTCCGCGAGCTGAGCCCTCTGTGGGAGCTCGTCCAGGACGGCGTTGACCTCAGCACGATTCAGTGGAGCCAGCATTAAACAGTGCCATCGAGTCGCCAAAAGCGCTGAGCAATGGACTGGCTTTCCCCAATCATCACGGCAATATCCGATCTGATCCTTCTGTAGCAACATGCAAGTTTCGACTTGGCTAAGAGTCGTAACAGTTCTTTTCGATATGTTTTTATCATTCTTTCTTTTACGGGGTTTTGGAGTTCAGGAAAGCGGGTTCAAAGGTGTTCGCGACCAGAGAGGCAGCGGCACAGACATGTAAATGGAAAATTCAGTCGTGGAAATGATGAAGCGGATGAGGAAGTGTAAAGAAAAAATACACGGACAGACTGTGGCTGTATTCATACATCTAAGCACCACTTAATTGCCAGAACAAATTGAGATGCGCCGACTGGCATTCAGCGGTAATCATGGACATGAGCGGAGCGGAGAGTCGCATTGCATTGAGACGAGCCACCACGCCTCGTCTCTCGTCTCTAGGTGCCTGGTAGTTATTTCGCAGTTGATTGAGACGGGTCTCGGCGGAAGTGGTTTAGGTTATGTCGTGGGAGTCGCATGCAAGCAACAGTGAACCCGGAAGCCTCAAATGGCGTTCCTGGGTCCTTCTTCATGTAAGGGACCCTGATGAGCGGGAAACATACGGTTTCGGCTTGGTTCGGGACTTGATCCCTTTGTACAGTGTACAATGCAGGCCGAGCTCGGCGGGTGTAGCTGAGATGATGTCATCGCAGCTGCCCTGCCCACCTTAATTATGCCGTACGTCGATCCGTAAGGTAGGACGGAGACACGAGTACTCCGTACATATAGGGTAGTAGCTTCTCCAGAACAATGACACCACACAAGGATGGAGCAACCAACACGATAGCGGCTAAGAACGGACCCGCCTTCCAAGAGAGTTACGTAGGTGTTTTCAGACGGCAGCGTAGAATAGAATATATAAAGAGGACCTCTCGACCTTCCGAGTTTTGAATTACCTACAGAGTATCCAACCAGACCATCTCAACAGCAAGAAAAAAATACCGACAACCCTTTAACCTATTAATACTTTCATCGCATCGTACCTACACACAATGGCCAACGAGAACAAGGACACCACTTCCACCCTCCAGTCGTACATCGACTCGGCCACTGGCGCCGCCCAGAACCTCGTGGGTAGCCTGACCGGCAACACTGGCGATCAGAACAAGGGCGAAATCAAGAAGGAACAGGCCCAAGCGGAATACGACGCTTCGCACGCCACGGCCAAACTCCCTGGGTTCGCTGCCTCTTCCTCGGGCGCCGTGACCAAGGATGACCCGGACCGTAGCAGCGGTGGATGGAACCAGACGATGGGCGCGGCCAAGGAGACCGTTGGCGGTCTTGTAGGCTCGGCGGTAAGCACTCAAACACGATTCCTTTCTTTCCGTTCGAGTCAAAACTAACTGGGTCTTCTCAGGAGCTCAAGGAGCAGGGCCGGCAACAGAACCGCGAAGGGCAACAACAGGAGGCCCGAGGCCAGATCAACGACTTGACCTCTGGCATGGGCAACCGGATCCAGGGAGCAGTCGGCGGCGCCGTTGCCAGCCTGACGGGCGACGAGAGCGGGCAGCAACACTACGAAAACCTGCACGATGTTGGAAAGACGCAGCAGCGAGGTGCTGAGCACGATATTCAGAAGCAGGCCGAGGCTGGTCAATAGACATGAGATCTTCGGAACAGCAAGCGGCAAGGATGATGAGCAGAGGAAGCGAAAGAATTGCCGCGGTGCGTGACTTTTGGCGTTGCTTAACCTGATACCCTGGGTGGAAATAAATGAGAGGGGCGATGGAGCATACCTAACGAATTTTTAGGAGGTCGGGATCGCTTTATTTTCCATCCACCACTTACCTAGAGAATTCAAACGCGTTTTAATCCTACTTGGCAATCAGTGCTCCCAATGTTCGAAGTCTCGAAGACTTTGGTTGAGGCATTCCGGTATGTGCTGTTCTTGTGCTGGTAAAGAGACGGAACAGATATTCATATGGATATCCGTACGGTAATTACCTGCTACGGTTATTCACAGAGGTCCTCCAAATCGTCTTCCAAGTGGCTGCAACATGCATCGATTTACCCACCCACCATTTCGTGACAGAACGAAATCGAACCCATGAAATCGACTCTCCTCCCACCAACAACTCATATGACTTCATTATCCTGCCCTCCACCACCAGTGTCGCCCAATAACTTACCAGTGGAGGAAAAAAAAAATCAAGTTTTGCGTTGTGGGAAGTTGTGGTTCGGCTCGAGGTACGAGATCCGTAGGGCAATTCGCATATTCAGGGACAGAACGGATCGCGACCCCTCACCCCAGCCTCCTTTTATTGTCTGTCCGTTTTCTGGAACCACCGAGACGGAGGTAGAACGAGGGAACGAGGCAACGAGGCCAGGCTTAATTAAGAAGGCCGAAGAAACCGTTCGTCGACAGGTTCAGGCTTGTCCTGCAGGAACAGGGGCTTATCTGGAGCCCCAAGCCCTGACCTCTGTCAGTTAAAATGACGACGGAAACTGACGAAAAGAAGCACTGAATAGGTCATGGGAAAGTGTCTTATCACTCACGTCAAGCACCAAGTAATAGTGGGTTAAAAATGTAGTGCATGTCGCACCGTTCACCGGGCTTTGCAAACCCGCCCCCCTTCGTTTCCGTCATGGGTGTAACTCTGCGCACCACCGTTATAGTTATAATATTCGTGCTTGACCGCCTGCCCAAGTAAGATTGGCTAGCCCTCCCACACCTTTCCCCCCATATTGCTTTCCGTTCCGAAACACCAAACAACTTCGTCCTCCCACCACAGTCCCCTCGTGATATCATCCCTCGGCCCGCGTAGCCCTAACCCGCTAGCAGCACGTTTTATCATCTTCACCT
>NW_021167085.1:2350267-2360882 GCF_003711515.1 Sodiomyces alkalinus F11 | reverse complement strand
CCCCCCCTTCGTTATTTTCAATTTCAACCCGCCCTCTATTATGCTCCTGTCATGGCGCAGCTCGAGGCGGCCCTTCAACAATGGGCTATCCTCCTAGCCCTGACCGCTTTTTCCCTCTCCCTCGTCGTCCTCGGACAACTCCTCACCACCCACGCCACTGCCTACCTCGCTGCGCCCCGTGAAGTCGCCCTCCTCCTCGAAACCCTTGACGCGACGGTGGAGGAGAACGAGAGCTACGACCGCCATTTGACGAAGGTGCCTCGCCTCGAAGACAAGGTGCGCTTGAGCAACCTACTGCGCGACATCCAGCGGGGCGGCGACGACCTGCGCGAAGCTCTCCACTCGTTCCTTGTTCTCGTTCCCAACAGCCGTGATGCTGGTGCCGATACCAATGCCAATACCAATGCCGACACCGACGCCGATGTCGACGCCGACGCCGATGCCGACGAAAACGACAAGACCGATACGACCAAGAAATTGACGTTCCCCGCGAGAGCATTATGGGCCGTCACACGCAAAGACCTGGAGGAGCGCATGCGGAGGCTGGACATGATGCGCATGCGTTTCCTCGTCGTCTACCTCGGGCTCGTAGCAGAGCGGGCCACTACGGCGGCAGACAAGCAACAGCAACAGGCGACGCCGCCGCACCTGTCTTCCAAGGACGCCAGGGAAAAGGAAAAGGATCGTATGGACAGGATGGGAATGGCGGCCCCGGCCGCTTCGCAGATCCCCGAGACCCCGAGCCCGGCGCCGACCCCGGCCATGTTGTCGCGGTCCATGACGGACGAGATCAAGCAGAAGCCGCCGCTGCGGAGGCTGACGACGCAAGCTATTGGCTACTCCTCCGGTACGAGACCCGGCCATCGCGCGGGCTGGGCGGGAGTGGTGGACGAGCTGCAAAAGAGCCCCAAACTGAAGGCGAGGCATGCCTCGATTGAGAGGTCTATCGATCAGGAGTTGGCATTGAGCCGACTTCCTTAGGACGAGCTGCCTGAGCCTCGGCTACACCATTTCATGACGGCACTTGCATTTGACGCCATTTTTTTTTTCTTCTTTTTTCGTTTTTCTTTTTCTTCTTTTTCCCCCCCTCCCCATTTCACGATGTGATGCATTTCACGAGCCCTCGAATCACGATAATTCTGCCTCTTGCTTTACGACACATTGCCTACCGTTACGAAGGGGAATACGAAGAGCGGGCGCGCGCCCTCTAGCATGGCATTAAGACGACAATCTACGCGGGGACTTCATATTGGCTGGAATGGAGGTCGCTCCGAAACGGCCTGCAGTGGGTTTGGGACGTTTATAAGGTGTATGTGTATGAGTGAACGAGAGACATTCTGAATTTGTTTCCCTTGTTGTTATTTCCCCCCGGCCCCTTTCTGGATACCCCCTTTTTGTCACAGCATCGAATACCCTGTTCCCTTTGTGCCGCATCCGAACTTCATTGCCCATATTCCCCTTACCCAACACTTCCTCTGTATTGCTGCCACGATCATGATCGTCTGTGGCAACAGCACAGTAGAGCATCTGACATTCACGTCCCCGCAAATTCAATATGATTAATCCTCATTCCGTCACGTCATGGGCCGAACTCTGGCCCACTTGTGGTCTGTTTCCTCTTATCCGACTCAATGCACGCCTGGTGCGTCTGGGTCGGTACCATTCCTCTCTCCCACTGTAGCCCCGAGCAATTAGGAAGGAAAGCTTAGATGGAAATACAGCAAAAGACTTGTTTGACTCACCGTCCAATGCAACGAGGAACCGGCTTACGCAGTTGTAGCATGCGACCTGTTGAAGATTTTGAATTTTTTTCCCCTCAACGATTAACGGCCGAACGAACAGACTTGGCAGGGAATCAGGGGGACTTTTACCGTCGTCACAATCTCGACCACCTCCCTATCATTAAACAGCGCCTTCACCTTGGCGAACGTCTCGTCCGCGACATGAACCTTGCTCGTCATCTCATCGGTCAAGAGCAAGACGGCCCACTGCCTCTCGTCGAAAACCTTAGGCCCGTCCTCCAGGCCGGCCAGGTCGCCGGCCTGCGTCTTCAGCCAGTCCATGGCCGCCTGGCTCACGCCGGCGGCGACGGCGAGCGGCGCGTGGTGCATCCACTCGTACCAGGCCCGGTTGATCACGGCGACGCGGGAGATGGCGAGCTCGCGCAGGTCGGCGGGGATGGTGGTGCGGGTGCGCACGGCGCCGAGGAAGGAGTTCCACCCGTCCGCCACGGGCGGGGAGTGCAGCAGGGTCAGGTCTAGGGCTTGGAGGGGTCGCGGGGCCCGGCGGGCGGCGATGCGGGAGACGACGGCGGCTTCTTCTTCGTTGGCCGTCTGGGGCGGGTTGGGGACGTAAGGGAGACGCATGATGGGGACACTGGTGGGTGAAAGTGTTTGATTGAGATGGTGGCGTGGTGACTCGAGGGTCTTGGCGGAGACAAAGTCCGAAAAAGTGAATTTGAAGAATTGAAGTTCGGAGTCTGCAAAGGACTGGAGGAATTACTGGTGATCAAATTTATCTTCTATGGTTTCCGCGATGGGCTTTTAATGGGACGACGGACGAAGCATTCTGCGTCAAGCCGCGGTGTGGCCCGACGTGGGGCAACCAACCTCTTGAGGCGGGCGGGGTGAAGGAGGAAAACTGCCGACTCCACTTCCCGAGATCCCGGGTCCGGACGGGCCCGACACCGGCTACTGTGAACAATCTTGCGGCATTGCGATGAAAAGCCTCTTTCTAGTTCAAATAGTTCGTCTTTGGTGTTCCTCGGCCAGCCGCAGGTTCTGGTATTCTTTTAGGTCCCGACTGTGAGGACATGAAGTTCTACTGGAACATCACAATGTGGAGCCACTGCGGCCATGGGCACGACGACGTCGCGGAGTCCAATAAAACCGCTTTTCGAGGGAACAAGTGGTGGAAATGCGCAAGATGCTCTAAGTAGTTTCGACCGACCCGCGATATCGTCTTCGTCTGGGAAGTGGTGGAGAGGCCCGAGAGGGTGTTTGGGTCGGTGATAGCTGCTCCCGTGCCCTGGACCCAGATACCTTCGTGAGCCCGAGGCCGACCTGGCGGTTGTAAGGCGGATGCTGTCGACTGGACAGTAGCACTACCCACGCTCTTCTGGTTCATCTTATTGCCGGTTTTAGTGACTGGCCTCCCTGGCCTCCGGGTTTGTTATATTCTATCACGTGAGCCACGGTATGGTGCTCTCCTATTAGTTAGAGGTGCCCTACTATCCTTGCTTAGAAGGTGGTAGATATATTTAGGATATATATACTCGCCCCCTTTTTCTTTCTCTTTTATAGATAATATAATTATATATTTCCTGAATTAACGCTCCCTATAAGCACGCTCCCGTTAATTTAATAGTTATAAGCCCGGGTAGTAGTAGTAACTAGTAACTTCCTGCTAATCTATTATCTACGTTTATTTTTATATACTTTTATAGTATTACGGAGCCCTCCTACGCTCTCTCTCCTAATAATAAGCTCTTATTCGCTAAACCCTTACTCGATACTATATCGAATAAGCTCGAGATTACGGTTAAAGCGCTCGGTATCCCGCGCCTTAAATCCACGCGGTAATAGGCCGATTAAATCTTCTATATCTAGTCGTATATATAAAGGATAAAGGTTTAGGCATTACTTAATCCTAGCTAAAAGGATTAGCTAGATAACCGTCCTAAGTATATTATACCTAAATCCCTGGATTAACTACGCGAATAGTATTCCTAAGGCGAGGGCGACGATACTATTATACCCTTAACGTAGGAGCTTATACGCCTCGCCGAAATTAAGAACCAGTAGACTATAGCCTAGAATTAAAAGCTCGGTCGCCTTATTAAGGCGCTCGATAAGGCTAATTAACTACTTAAAACCACTGTGGAGACCTCTACTTATTAATAGGCTATCGAAGAAGCTATTAAGAGATATCCCGGCTACGATAAGGAAAAATAAAATAGACACTTTAAGTTACGCTATATAATAAAAGAACTTAAGAGTAGCTTCGCTCTAAGTAGTATTCACACGAAGGAAGAGATAAGACGAGTATATAAAAAGTATCTATAAGACGCTTATCGAGCTAATACTAAAGTGGCTATATAGTATACGGAGTAGAATACCCTTATTAAACGCGTATATTAGTAAAAGGTAGCCGAGATTAAAGGACCCACTACTATTCGGAACTTCCTTATAGTAGTTAGATAGAAGTTTACGCCTATTTAGGCAGAAACTAAGCTTTAGGAGCTAATAATAAAAAAGGTCCGCGGCGACGAGATTTCCGATCTTCTAATATACGGCCGCGAGTTTAACGCTATTATAAGTGCTTTAACCACAGATAAAACGCGCCACGGCGTTTACGCGACCCTAGGAGACCGCTTAGATAATAATAAAGGCAGAAAGAAGCCTAAGAAGAAGAGCACTAATTACCCTTATTAACGCGAGTATACTTAAAAGCCAGAGCACTATAATAAGCTAGAGTACACTCCAACCGGAAAATATAAGTAGAGATCTAACACCTATAATAATAATAAGTAGTATAAGGAGATACGGAAGGAGATTAAGCTCCTAAAGTAAAAGAGCTTACGCGAAAAACTATCGAAAAAGGGATAGGAAAGCTTAAAGAGCGGTAGTAGTAAGGGTAAAGATAGGTATCCTAGGAAGGTTATTATAACTATCCTAGATCCCGCCCTTATCTATACTATAGAAAAGGTCCCTAGGATTTATACCGCGCTCCGACTAAGCCCTTACCCGCTCTTATAAAGCACTCTTCTTAATAATTACGGCGTAACTCACTTTATTAACTTAATCGACCTGCTTATTCTAGGTTCCTTTATTCCTATAAAGGGATCTATTAAATCTGGTATAACCGACTTTCCGATTATTAGTAAAGGTAAACGGCTTCTTAAGGGAATCCTTAATAGACCTTTAGGTGCTCCGAAAGCTAACTTAGAGCTTAATAATATAGTCGTTATAGAGCGATTTCACACGAATATTATATCGGAAGCTCTATTATATAAGGTTAGGATCTAGTATTCGGGATATAACTACTTATTACGCTTTAGAATAGCGGAGAAGAGCGTGGTCTTATTAAAGCTGCTTCGACGCTTTAATATAACTATCCTTTAGTATAAGCTAATTTTATCTTCTTCTTTTTATTTGTTATTCTAATCGATACTATGTGGTGTTATTCCGATTAATTACGACTATTAATATATACTAGTTATAGTAGTCGATCGACTAATAAGAGCTTACCGATATTACCGACCTTCCCGCGACCCTCCGCGTCCACGAGTCGACGAAGAATAGTTATAGCACTTAAGAGTAGGCTATCTTAGACTAAGCGCTCTACGAGTATTAGTTCGTAACGCTAGGAACGTGTTAATAAAGGGAACTAAGCGGATAGACTATAAGATATACTCCCGAACCTAGGCACGTTAAGTTATATCTCGACACACGTTAGAACACTACTCCCCACGACCGTTTTAGCGTATTTATTAGGATCTTTAAGAGCTACCTAAGAGCTATAACGGTATACGATATCTTCTTATAATAAAGGACGAATACAGTGACTAGATCTACGTGCTGCCTTTAGCTTCGAAAAACAGCGTTACGATTTATAACGTGCTATAAGCCTTCGAACAATAGGTTAACCGGTAGTTTACTTTATATATTTATAAGATATATAGTGATAACGAGCCCTTAATTATTAACCTAGCAGGGGATTTAATAACCTAGCTATAGGCGAGTAGTTAAGGGATCGATACAGAAATTATATAGCCCTATACCTATAAACCGAATAGAGGCAGCGAAAGAGCCGGTTAACTAATTATTATAAAGTCTAATACTATACTTAACGGAGCAGGAATTCCACTAGATAAATAGCTAGAGAGTACTAGAACGGTAGCGTTATTATATAATATAAGTCCCTTATAATAATACGGATAGAAATCCTTAGTAGAAATCCTTAACTTATAGTTTAGAGATAATACGCCGATTCCGGTAAAAGAGTATATAGCCAACCTACGCCTTAATTAGAGTAGTATTTATACCTACGGCTACCGCGCCTACCTAATAGCGAGGGATACGGAGGCTAAGAGGAATAGGAAACTATATAAGGTTTAACTAAGGGGATATATTAAGTATCTTATAGGTTATATTACCTATAATAGTTACCGAGTATATATTCTATAGCTTTAGAAGGTTATTATAACGCGTAATATATAGTTTAACGAGTAGCTATTTTATAAACTATAGCTCGAAGAAGCAGAATAGATCCCGGAGCCTAAGGCGAGAACTAGCTCATAACTTACGAAATATAAGAAGATAAAGATAACGACTTTATCCTATAGGCCTATCCTCCGGGTAGATTAATTAATAGTGTACCTTTTAGAGAATAAGTATAGTCCACGGGTTTAAACTCGGGGGTAGGAGTAGTAGAGGTATAAATAAACGCTTCTTCCCCACTACTAGATATAGATGTACCTAGTATACCCGAACCGCCCGTAACAGGACTTTAAACCCTATACGTAATACCTAATGCTTAGAGCAGGAATCTTTAGGTTATAAGCGTAGAGCCGTAGTCTTCGGAGGAACTCTTAATTAATAATTCTTCCGACTAATAAGATAACGGAGCGGCCACCTAAGAAGATACCGTAACCGACACGCTAGCATTATATATACTAGAGCTTAATACGGATACTTCGACGATTTTAACTATAGAAAGGAGTGCGTAGGCGATAGTATAAGGACTAGCTACCCCTAATTCGCACCACGGCACTAGCCGTACTATAGCATCCGGATCTAAACCACCTATCCGACCGATTCCTAAAGTAACCGCCCACTAAAGGAAAAAGAGTATACTAGTAAAGGAAGTAACGCGCGCTAGCGTAAGAATCACCGATCACCGTGCTTAAGGAAAGACTATTCGGATTAATCTATAGATATATTAGGCAGAGCCAGATATACCTTTAACTTATACCTTTTTCTTATCTAATTAAAAAAAAGAGTGCTAGGACGGGCTAAAAGGGCTTCTAACCTTTAATTTAATAATCCTCGGAGTAGCCGATACTAAAATAAATACCCGTTCGAATACTAAAAGAGAGGCTATAACGTTACCGAAGCGCTTAATTAACGGCAGGATTTATCGCGACCACCTAAAGGCTATATTAAGGTATTAGCGGGAGCTTACTAACTACCCGATACGTAAACGGTTTAAGGAAGCCGCGTAGAAGGAGGTAAATAAGCTAATGAAGAAGCGTATATAGAGAGAAATTAAGCGCTTAGAGGCGAAGTTAAAGCCTTTTCCGTTAAAGTGGGTTTTTATCTATAAGTTTAACTAAGACGGATATCTCGAACGATATAAGGCACGCTTATATATTTAAGGGGACTTATAGGAGAGCTTAATGATTAAGGGAACCTATATAGTAACGCTCGCTATACGATCTTTTCGTATTATTATAGCCCTAGCTACTTAGTTTAATCTAGAGATTAAGTAACTTAATATCGTTAACGCCTTCGTTAACGCCTAGAGGAGTAAAATAGGAACGCCCGTTATATACGAACTTCCCGATAGATTTAAGTAGCTCGATAAGTGCTTAGAGCTTAATAAAGTATTATATAGACTACGCGACTCGCCTAGACTATAGTTCTAGACCTTCGCGGCTACCCTAATAGACTTAGGGATAAAGGCTAGTAAGGAAGAACTGTGCTTATTCTACACTAAGGCTTAAGACGTATTCGTTATCTTCTTTATAAACGATATTCTAGTGTTATTTTATAAAGATAATACTATAAACGGCCTTAGGATTATCGAAGGGATTAAAATAAGGTTCGAGGTATCGGAAAAAAGGGAAGCCGATTAGTTTTTAGGTATTAAGATCACTTAAGATCGCCCTTAATATAAGGTTTTCCTCTCCCACGACTTATATATCGAAAAGATTATAGCTAGGTTTAAATTAGACGCTCGAAATACCTACCTAGTAATCCCTATTCCCGTTATAGAATACCGGAAGAGAGAAGACGAAGCCACCGCTTAAAAGATTAAATCTTATTAAGAAAAGGTCGGATTAATGCTTTATATAGTAGTTATAATACATCCTAATATAGTATTCGCCGCCTTTATCCTCTCCCGCTTTCTTAGAAACCCCTCTCCCGAGCACTATAAGGCGGTAGACTAAGCTATCCGCTATTTATTTATAATAAAGGACCTCTCGATTTAGTACAGATCGAGTATTAGTTTATAAGCGATAGTTATCGTAAGCGACGCCTCTTTTATAGACGATTTAGATATATAAAGATCTTTATAGGGTTACCTTATTAGTCTATTTAGTGGATTAGATATATAGAAAGTAATAAGATAAGTAACGGTAATAACGTTTATAACCGAAGTAAAGCTACTCGTTTTAGAGTAAGTAGCGAAGGAAATAATAGGTTTAAAGCGTCTTTTCGTCGAAATACGCTTTAATCCAGAATCTCCTTAGGATATCCACTACGATAATATATAAACGATACGCCTAATAGTCGACGATAGCTTTAGGATTAAGACTAGGCTTTGCTATATAGATATATAGCGCTTTTAGGTAAGGTAAAAGAACGTAAAAGAATTATTCAGAGTCGTATATCTTACTGCGAATTTAATACTAGCAGATAGATTAATAAAAGCACTTCCACGATAAAAATTTAAGAACTTCCGAGTATATCTTAATATAATCAGTGCACGGAGGGGGTAGAAAGAAGCAGTTAAGGTCGAAAATCCTGCGCTCTAGGCGCACCGCACACCGGCGGCATAATTAATTCAGTAAAAAAAGGTATCTTGTTATTATAATACTAAAACACTATACTAAAACCTAAAAGCAAAACCCAAAATATAAAAACGAGTATACTAGATAATTTACTAAGCTCCGTTAATACTATCCTAAGCACCGTCCTATGTAATATTTACGCTATTTCCTTTAGCGGGAGGAGTAATAATAAAACTATTTTCCCGTAGAATATCTATTATAACCCCCGTAAGCTAAGAGGTAGAGGTGGTAGTCAGCGTACTAGGACCTTAGTTAGAAGCTCCCTTAAGCTCCTCCTCCTTAAAGAACTTCTCGTTATCGTCGTCTTCTATTAGTTTAATTATAAACTTCACCGTTTACTTAAGCTTAGCGAAGAACTACGCGAAACCAGTTAGTTAGAGTATTTAACTTTAAAAATAAAGCGAAAAACGTACCTTTTTATCGTCGTCGTTAGAGTCCTTATTAATCTTACGGACTATAATATAGTTAAAAAGAATTTTAACTAAAGATATAAGGCTAGTAAAACTATAAGTATAGGTTAGCGGTCGTAAAGCTTAATAGCGTATATATCTTTAAGCTAATACGAAATAAAGTATAGAATCACGATCGTAAAGCGCCTTAGATAGGGGGTAAGAACTTATAGAGGGTGGTATATATAGTTTCTATCCTTATACTTTTAGTAGCGATAAGAGCGGCTAGGAACGGAAATATAGTAATTAAATAAGCGCTGTTTCCCCGAATAAATACCCTTTACGTATTTTAGGCAGGGCGGATTAAATAGAACCGGAATAAAATTATCCTTGGTATCCTTATTATTATTATTACTGCCCTTAGTAGTCTTCTAAGGAGTTAGCTTAGAATAGAGCAGAGATATTATAGACTAACGCTCGGAAATAACTTATAGAAGCACCCTTCTTAGTGCCGGCTTTACCCTTAGTCTTTTTTATACTATTAGCCGAGGCTTTCTTAGCTACCGCGGCACGGGTGATAGCCGAGAGGGTAAGGGGAGCCTAAATAACGCTACTAGTTAGCACGCGCTACTAAAAATAAAGCTCCGATACTTACTATATCGCTATTATTATTATTTCTGTTACTATTAAAAGGAAAAATTTGGAAATTTTAGATTAAAATTGTTAAAAAATCCTTAAAAAATAACGGAACGAGGGTTATAAGAGGGAAGATCCAAAAGCTCTAAAACGCCGGTATAACGCCTTTAATTTATCTACGGAAGGCCCCACTATCACCTATTTACTACTGCTATTAATAGCACTTTTCCTTTAGTATTTACTACTATTATTATTATTCTTTACTATTTTACAGCTTTTATTCCTGCCTTTTAACTCGATATTAAGGGTATCACACGACCCTTTAAGGCTATTTTAAGGTTAAAAACAAGGCTAGGTTAAGGATAGGCTAAGTAATCGTTCCGCTAATCACAGCGTAATAATTAAGGGGTATATTATATTCTATCACGTAAGCCACGGTATAGTGCTCTCCTATTAGTTAGAGGTGTCCCACTATCCTCGCTTAGAAGGTGGCAGATATATTTAGGACACGTACACCCGCCCCCTTTTTCTTTCTCTTTTATAGATAATATAATCATACATTTCCTGAATTAACGCTCCCTGTAAGCACGCTCCCGTCAATTCAACAGGGTTCGCTATCATTGCAAGGAGCCTTGACCTTTCGACAACGGGCGCAACCCTGCCCGGAGTCCCCCGAGTCCCCGGAGCCATCCGTCTTGCACTGCATTTTCATTGCGTGGCATCGGTCGCACGCTAATCGTTTCGCGTTCATCATTCTCCTGAAGCAGCAGTCGGCGGGAAAAGGGGGAAAAAA
>NW_021167085.1:2295451-2350252 GCF_003711515.1 Sodiomyces alkalinus F11 | reverse complement strand
AGCTGGCTTCATTGAATCATTCTCTATCCCTTGTGCATCTGGCCCGGATGGAAGTTAATAAAAGCTATTGGCTACGGAGTCGGCCTACGGGAGGGAGTCTGGGGGTCTACAGTCTGGGGGTGGTCACCGGTCACCGGTCAACGGTCTCCCCACCCCCACGCCCCCTTCTCCCTCTCCGCCCTTCCCCGGCACCCATTCCACGCGGACCCCGCCCCCCGGGGCGGCCCGGCAGGGCGCCCCCTTTCCTAAGACATACAGTTGCACGACTTCATACCATCCATGGTTGTGATCTGTGTGTTGCGAATCCTGTACCCTTACGCCCTTACGCGCGTCTATGTCACACGGCGTAGGATGGGCATGCCGTATGCAATGCATTGGCCATTGTTCGGCCAGTGATATCACAGGCTGAGAGCACAGAGGGAGCCTCTGTTAAGCTTTAAGCTAACTAAGATGACTACTTAAGAGTCCTGTGCGACACAACCAGCTGCACAACAACGCAGACTCCGTCTCAATTACTCCTGGTCCGCACTACGAAGTATATCGCTGCGCCGCACAGGGACCGGCTATGCCAGAATATAACTTCTGCGTCTGACCAATGACCTAAACCCTAAGCCGAAACTGCTCAGTGACCTTAGTAAGACTTATACATAGAACGTATCGATGAATTCCTCAGGCCGTCCACCACCAATCCAACATGGGATGGGCTGTTTAAACCCCACCGGCTGCTGTGCGGGGGAGATAATAACCCGCCGGATGGCTCAAGTCAGGGGTGGGCGCGTTTCTTTCAGCCAACTTGATGAATGGTGGGCTACAGGTAAGTTGTAACCCCTAGAGGTCGATCGCGCAAAAAGACTTGTCCTTCTGAGCCGCACTTGAGGTCTTGCGTATTGAACTGCCTATCGTCATCAAACTGACATCTGAAAATGGCATTGGCTCTAGGAGCACTCTGGTACATGTGTTTCGTGTTACACCTTAGTTACACCACCCTTAGTGTTACGAGGAAACTGATGACGATGATCTCACAGGGCCTGGAGTGTCTACGACAAAGCTGTCATATCCCACGACGTCAAAAAGTACCAACCCGTGCCCTTGCCCGAAAATCCAAGCTGCAACCACGGAGACGTGAGCATTATAGTTCCAACAATCGACACCGAGTCGACATTCACCGAGTACATGCGCCTCTGGCTCAAGTCCAAGCCTCGTGAGATCATCATCGTCACCGTCGAGCGGAACAAGGACCGTGTTGTGCAGCTCGCGTCGAGCAGCTCCAGGAGGATAGGGACAAGATCCTAATGCTGTGTGCGCCCCTGGCCAATAAACGTTACCAGCTCGTAATCGGCGTGAAGGCGGCTCGCGGCAGAATCCTCGCTCTGGTGGACGACGATGTGTATTCGCGCGTCGACAGCACTGTCCCCTACCTCTTGGCTCCGTTTGAGGACACTGAGGTGGGCGCGGTTGCCGGTATACAAAGGTCAGTTTCGCCCCCAGCCTATTTCAGTTATCGAGGCCCGGCCTAACTGTTAAGTTTTAACAAGTTCATGATTTGATTGAAACATAGTGCTGAGATCCCGTCCGACCGCCAAGATGAACGGGTCATTACAACGTGGGAAGCCACTGCTGCGTTCGACTTGTATCAGTGGAAGGGCTCCCGTGAGGTTCACTTCGCCGCGGAACGGGGCTGCTGGTGCCTCTCCGCACGAACCTTGCTCATCCGTGCAAGCATTCTCCAGGACGAGTGCTTCGCCGACGCATACACGCATGAGGTCATCGGCCGTAGGGTCGTGAACACGGCCGACGACGTCGTGTTAACTGGATGGGTATTCGACCGCGCATGGAAGGTGTCTATTCAGGACATCCTCCCGTCAAGAGCTTCGCCCCTGGGCACCTTTGGTTTTCTGATATTCAACTCTATGTGAGTAGGAGACACCCGTACACGACTGGTAAGATGGTTGAGCGCCTGGCTCGACCCATCTGGACCTTTGCATACGCCGGAGCTTGGTTTCAAACGCTCCGCACGACACCTTGGCTCGCGTGAGTACTCTACTGGCTTGGACTGTATACCCTCACGTAGGTGTATGTTTGCTATGAAGTACTTCTTCTGATACCCATGAACCAACAGGTATGCATTTATAGCTTGGATGGCGTGTGGATAGGGCGGTTGGATTCCAAATTACCGAGCCTTCCTCTCAAGGTACCCCTATTGTAGGCGCCAAGTGTGGGCAGTAGTAGCAGTTTAGAACATTTTTATAGAAGCACATTTCTTTTTGAAAATTCAAAGAACCTCCCATATCATCTGATGAGATTCCCGAGACCCATGGCTTGAAAATGAAACTTTGTGATGAAACGGTGCATGTTCATATTGAAGTTCTTAATCCAATGAAGGCTTGAATTCGTATGCGTTGAGTTTTCTGGGCGTTGCAATTTCCAAACTTACTCCGTGGTGAAGGCAAGGCGCAAGGACCACTGCTCAACCATAACCAGCCCTCGAAGAAGCCAAGGAGGAACCATGCTGAGTCCTGACCGGGAAGTTGAATCATTGAATCTTTCCCTTGGAGCAGAGGCTCTCCATGCGGTCTGTCACTTTGTGCTACTGTTGGTAAGTGGTGACTGGCCGCGGCCGACAACATTGGTCAAACCACCACCGTTATGTCGTTTCGTATCAAGAACTTACACGGCTACACCATGTTGCACGAAGTACGAATAGGCTTGCTTGGTATCCTTGGCTCTGCATGTCAGCCCTGCCGGAAGCCACGGATTCTCGCCCGAGATCCTAGTCCATATCCTTGACGAATCAGAACACACCTGTCATCCACGGAGCCTTCGGGTAATTTAGCCGTTGAACGATGAACCTAGGTAAATTGGACGAACGTTAGCGCCGGATTTAACCCCACCCTTATATTCCCGCCATAGTGAAATTGACGTCGGCCTTTGTCTTTAATAAGCCGAGCCTTTTTGTACTTCGTACATTCGTTTGTACGAGTACAACGTAGATATAAATACATACGCGCATCATTACCTATTCCGTACAAAGTAGACATCAAGGGCCTCCATTTATTGGCTGAATTAGAGTCACATGGGGATTATGTGGGGCGTCAAGGCATCAACTACGTTGCACGAAGGTACGGAATTGTCTCGGCCCCTTAAGTTCTCGGAAGGACAGGGTATTGATCACTACCAGAGCCGGAATAACAGCTGCCAGCATACTTCCTTGTGTCCTCAACCTTCCACTTTATTACTAACTATCCACTTCTCCGAGACCTCTGTAGCCGGAGCCGGAGCCGGAGCTTGAGTAGGCGCACTCTCGACGTCGTCGGGGGTAGAGAGACTCTTGGAGCCGGGCAGCAGCCGCGCCACTCCATTGCCCAGCTTACGATCCAAGCAAGGGCCGGGGCGGCCAGGGCCACCCAGAACATATTCCTCAGAGCAGAGTTGAACGCGTCAACGACGGCACTCATCCGCTCTGGGGGGACCAACTCCCTGAACGGCCTTCCACCAGCCGCCACTACGGCTGCAGCATCGATCCCCACCTCGTTGAGACTGCGCAAAAGTCCATCTGTGAAGAGGTTCTGCCCCGCGCTCGGTGCCAGGGCGCCTCCCAGCATCTGGAAGAGCAGGATGGTGACGAGGCCCGTCGGTATGTCTGCTTTTGTTGAGGACGACCTGGACCGCCAGGATCGACATCTGGCCACAGATGCCGTAGCCGAACCGGGACAGAATCCGGAACCCCATCCACTCTCCGCGCGGGCTGTCGGCGTGGATGAGCTGGTACAGACCACCTCCGACGGCCAAGATGGGGGCACCGATCCACATGAGCGGTACGTAGTGTCCCGACTTGGAAGCGAATGTGCCACCGCAGAGCGTGCCGAGGATGTTGGACACGATCAACGGGAGTAGGAAGATGCCCGAGTCTCGAGCGCTGGTATTCCTGACCGACTGGAAGTACATGGGCCAAAAGTATGAATGCAGTACTATGGCCACCTGAACGAGCATCATGAAGCCACATGACGCAGATACCGTGCGGCTCCTGAAGATGTGAAGAGGAATGGTCGAACTAGGATATGTGAATGAACCTTTCTTACCCCGGAATTGTAAGTACAAAACGGTAACCGAGAGTAAAACGATTCTGATCAGGCAGCCAACACATTCGCGTTAGACCATGGGTAGACAATGCCACCCCACTGCAGAGCCAGGTTCAAACACGATGTTGCACCGAGCAGCAGAATAGCCCCCTGGAATGTCGAGTTGGCGCATCTTCTGGGTCCATGGTAGTCCTCCTTTTACTGCGGGCGGAGGTTTCCTCAAGGCGAGGCAAACCATGACCAGTCCAACAGCTCCGAAAGCTGGGAAAAGAAAATGGAAAAAAAGCCGTTAGTTGGGAATAAGGGGAGAGGAGGGGAGAGGAGGGGCAGAAGACGTACGGAGATTGAGCCAGAAGATAAACCGCCAAGTAAGCACCGGGCTATCGGTGATAGAACCGCCCACGAGCGGTCCCACGGCAGCCCCAATGTTGTACATACCCAAGACGATGGGCGACACCATCGCCTGCGTTTTCAAGGCGACGCAGTACGCCAGAATGGTCGTCGTTCCACTCACAAGACCAGCGACGCGGGAGTGCAATGCGCAGATCGTCAAGGGCACCGAGGGCCGGAACTACTTCCGGCTCATGGACGTGCTCGAGGTGATGAGCCAGGAGCAACAGGGCGCAGGTGGAGAAGAGGTCCCCGAACTGTTCTCGGATCCCGTGTGGAAGAGGGGCTACCCGCGGCTGACTATGCAGACGATGATGGAGAAGAAACTGGCCGAGGATCCGGGCTACACGATGGAGGACCCGGAGTCTGTGTGGATGAATTACACGGTGAATGACGATTCGTGAGTTGCACCATTCCCTCGCTTCCTCCCCTTTCCTCCCCAGCTAGCACAAGCTGCATAGCACATGGTTGCTAATAGTTCTTTCAGTGTCGAGGTGATGTGTGTCAGTCCTCGAAAGAGTGCCGAGCGTTTCCAAGCTGCGTTGAATCGTGCGGCAGATATTATAGGGGCGATTATTCAGGCCAAGTAGGGATTCGGGAATGGTTGCGATGTCATGTGGAGATGCTGGTAGCTGGCAATGACTTTTTGTGCACGCTGCTCAATATACGAAGTGTTCATCTGCTTCAGTTAAGCCGATGGTCCACCATAATAATACGGAGGTATGAGATAATCGTCGTGGTCGTGGTTGCCTCGTAAAGATGTTAATGATTGAGGGGAAAACGAGATATTTGGCGGTGTACTTACCTAACCTGGCTGCTGAAGGGCAGGTCATGTGATCATGTGACCTGTCCGGCCCGCGATTGCATGCCTAGGTACCGTAAAGACTTAACAACTTCGGGAATAGCACTAAGCTACTTATACTATTATCTCCACTTCCCCCGTATATTTAAGATTTCAGCCCGTAACCTACGCATAACATCGGCCTAACTCCTACTAAGTAAATCAGGGATAACTAATTACGGATAAGAAGTGTTTTATACTAATTTCCGTGAAACTCGTGAAAATCCTGACTCCTGATATTACGGCTTAAATATATCGCGATCGTATTAGTTGATTTTGGATAAAACTAAGGGGACGGGGCGCTAAGTCCTTAGTGCTATTCCCGAAATTATTAAGTCTTTACGGTAGTACCTTCTCTTTCCAGACCGAAAGCTTCGCGATATAAGGTAAGCATACATGCGTCACTACCTTACTGAGTACACGTGTAATACGGAGTAGGAACGTGAATCACGTGACTAGACTCCCCCCGTCCCATAAACACGCGACAAGAAAATCGCGTCACCTTAATAATAAGATAATTGGCAGCAGCTTCTGCTGGAGGTGCAAACAGCTCTCCACCAAAACCCCCCATCTGCCACTTCGTCCAACTTGCTTCCCGCCAACATCCCTCGACGATGGCGGAGATCAAGATCGACGGAAAGCTCTTTCATGAGCGTATCTCGCACTTGACGAGCGCCTGGAAAAATGACAACCTGCGTAACCGCGACAACGACGAGGGCGGCATCTTTCGCAATGCCTCCTCTATCCTCATTATGATGGGCAAGGTTGAGCAGGTCCCGGAACTGCATAAAAACAATGCCATGCATGTAAGTGCCTTATAGAACCTTTCCTCATTTGCCGATGGACTTCTTTCTATTGTCGTGCTGTTGCTGGGAAGGGGGCGCTGACATTCTTGCTGCACAGTTTTGGCTTCTCGGCTACGAGTTCCCGACTACTTTGATGCTTATCCTACTCGACACCGTCTACATCGTCACAACCGCCAAAAAAGGTAGGTGTTTTCTACTCGCCATCTTGCACAAATGCCAGACAGCCGTTGCCCCCCCGCCCGCTAACCGGAACTTAGCCAAGCATCTCGAACCCCTCAAGGACGGTCGTTTTCCAGTAAAGATACTCGTTCGCGGCAAGGATACAGAGGAAAACGAGAAGATTTGGACTGAGATTACCTCGGCCATCAAAAATGCGGGCGTAAGTTTTGTGTCCTCCGAAACAAATTGCGACCCCCACTATCTTCGAGCCTATCTATGGCTGACTGAAACCTCCTACGCGCAGTCCAAGGTCGGCGTCCTCCCCAAGGACACTTCAAAGGGCCCCTTCGTCGACGAATGGAAGAAGACTTTCGCCGAGCAGTGCAAAGGCATTGAGGAAGTCGACATCACACAGGCCCTCTCCACCGCTGCCTTCTCCATCAAGGACGAATCGGAATTGCGAGCCATGCGGACTGCCTCCAAGGCATGTGTCGGCCTCATGACGCCTTTCCTCCTCGAGGAGATCACCGACATCGTGGACAATGACAAGAAGGTCAAACATAGCGCCCTGACCGACAAGGTCGACAAGAAGCTTGACGAGCAGGGTTGGTGGAAGACGGTGAAACTGCCCAACGGGACCCGGCTGCCTTCCGATCTTGATCCCACCCAGCTGGATTGGGTCATGGGCCCAACTGTACAGAGCGGCGGTCAATATGATCTCCGCATGGGCGTGGAGAGCAACGACGAGAACCTCCACCCCGGCATCATCATCGCCAACATGGGCCTGCGCTACAAGTCGTACTGCTCGGCCATTGCGCGTACCTATCTCATGGACCCCAACAAATCCCAGGAGAGCACCTACAGGCTCCTGCTCAACATCCACAACTTGATCATCAAGGAGATCAGGGACGGCGTCATCGCTAGGGACGTCTACGCCAAGGCCCTGGGCCTGATTAGGGCCAAGAAGCCCGATCTCGAGAAGCATTTCCTCAAAAATGTCGGCTACGGTATCGGCCTCGAGAACCGCGACTCGACTCTGCTCATCAGCGCCAAGAACACGAGGACTCTGAAGGATGGCATGACTTTGGTCGTGACCACGGGCTTCACCGACGTCGAAAACCCGCAGCCCCAAGATAAGTATAGCAAGAAGTACTCGATGCTCCTCACTGACACGATTCGCGTCACCTCGGCCGACGCTGTCGTCTTTACCGGCGAGTCGCCCACCACCGCCGACGCCTGCTCTTTCTTTTTCGAGGGCGAGGAAGAGGCCGTGGCGACTCCCAAGAAGGAGAAGAAGGACTCCCGCGTGGGAGCCGTTGCCACGAAGAACATCACCTCCACGAGATTGCGATCGGAGCGGAACGCGCAGCCCGACGAGGCTGCGGAACAGAGACGCCGAGAACACCAGAAGGAGCTTGCTGCGAAGAAGCAGAAGGAAGGGTTGAAGCGGTTCGCCGAGTCGACCGGGGCAAAGAACGGCACCGAAGTGAAGAAGTTCAAGCGCTTCGAGTCGTACAAGCGCGACAACCAGCTTCCCCCCAAGGTGCGGGATCTGTCCGTCGTGGTGGATACCAAGAACAACACCGTCGTGCTTCCGGTCATGGGCCGCCCCGTTCCCTTCCACATCAACACCATTAAGAACGCGAGCAAGAGCGACGAGGGCGAATGGTCGTTTTTGCGTGTCAACTTCCTCTCCCCGGGCCAGGGCGTGGGTCGGAAGGATGACCAGCCTTTTGAGGATGCCACCGCCCACTTCCTCCGAAGCCTGACTTTCCGCTCCACCGATGGAGATAGGTACGAGGAAATCGCCCTTCAGATTTCAAACATGAAGCGTGATGTGGTCAAGAAGGAGCAAGAGAAGAAGGAGATGGAGGATGTTGTGGAGCAGGACAAGCTGGTCGAGATCAGGAGTAAGTTTTTCATTTCTCCCCATCTCTCCCCCCTTTTTTTTTCTCTCCTCTTTGCTTTCCTTTTTCTTTTCTATTTCCTTGCCCTCATCTCCAACATATGATACATTAAAACTTAACATCGCTAACACATCACTTCAGATCGTCGACCGGCTGTGCTCGATAACGTCTTTATTCGCCCAGCAACCGAAGGCAAGCGGGTTCCCGGCAAGGTGGAAATCCATCAGAATGGTATCCGCTACACCTCGCCTCTCCACGGCAGCCAGCGGGTTGATATTCTCTTCTCCAACGTCCGCCATCTCTTCTTCCAGCCTTGCCAACACGAGTTGATCGTGATAATACACATTCACCTGAAGGACCACATTGTATGGGGCAACAAGAAGAAGACCAAGGATATCCAGTTCTACCGAGAGGCAACGGACATCCAATTCGACGAGACGGGCAACCGGAAGCGAAAGTACCGATACGGAGACGAGGACGAGTTCGAACAAGAACAGGAGGAACGTCGCAGGAGAGCCGAGCTGGATCGCCTCTTCCAGGGCTTCGCCCAGAAGATCGCCGAGGCGGGCAAGAACGAGGGCATCGAAGTCGACATGCCGCTGCGCGACCTCGGTTTCCACGGCGTCCCGTTCCGGAGCAACGTCTTCATCCAGCCGACCACGGACTGTCTGATGCAGGTGGTCGAGCCCCCGTTCATGGTCATCACGCTCGAAGACATCGAGATTGTACACCTGGAACGTGTCCAATTCGGGCTCAAGAACTTTGACCTCGTCGTCGTATTCAAGGACTTCAGCCGCATACCATACCACATCAACACGATCCCCGTGGAGTACTTGGACGCGGTCAAAGAATTCATCGACTCGTCCGACATCCCTTACTCTGAGGGACCGCTCAACCTCAACTGGCCGACCATCATGAAGACGGTCACGGCCGACCCGCACCAGTTCTTCCTGGACGGCGGCTGGTCGTTCCTGCAAGCCGAGTCGGACGAAGAAGACGCCGAGGAGGAGGACGAGGAGAGCAACTTTGAGATTGACGACGACGAGATGGACGAGGCGTCCGAGTCGAGCGAGGAGGACTCGGACTTTGGCTCCAATGTCTCGGACGAGGACGATGAAGACGAGGCCGAGATGAGTGACGAGGACGAAGGCGAGGACTGGGATGAGCTCGAGGCCAAGGCCAAGAAGCGGGATCGGGAAAGCGGCCTGAATGAGGACGAGGGCCGGAGCAAGAAGAAGCGCAAGCACTAGAGACAGCCGCACTGTCGACGGGGAGTTTGACAGCCACGGCATATTTTCGGCTCGACACTTCGTTGGGATCCAAAGTGACCTTTTGCCCTTTTTCGCATTCATGTATGTATTGTACCAATTTGCCGGGCGGGACAAGGACGGAATGGATTTTTTTTTTTGCTACTCTTTCCCCCCCCCCCGCGTCTTCTGGTTCGGCTTTGGGGTTGGGGTGGCACAGGGAAGACGCCTGGTCTTTCCCATCAAGCTTCGTTGCTTTTCTAATATCTACTTGCATGGGAGTTACGGAACCAACAATGCTCTTATGATGTACTTGAGTAAAATTTGGGTGTAATGCGTCCGTCGCAAGACGTGACTAGACGTGACTAGACGAGATCAGGAGTTTCGACATCTCGTGAGTGCCATCGTCTACTGCTCGGGGGATCCATATAATCCCATTCGCATGCAGCAAATCGGCCAAGGAACGGGTTGTGACTGAGGCGTTGTAGGTAGGCATATGAAAAGGATTTCTGTTTATGATCATCCCACGCCAGAACGCCAGGCCCAGACTAAGATACTACGCAACGATATTGGCAAGTTTGATATAATAGATAGCCCGCAGCCAGCCCGCGACCCAAATGAAAGCAGTCAGTTGGAGCCAAAAAGAAAAAAAAAAGAAAAAAGAAAAAATGGGGGGAAGAAGGAAAAAGACGCGCGAGCAAACAAAACAAGAAATGCCGGGGCAAGGACCGTAAAGGGAGAAAGAGGCAAGCTTCGGTCGGGTGAACATCGAGGAGGTTCAGTAGTAGTTAGTCGTACACTCAAGAGTCATTCGATTTCCCGACGTCCAATCTCAACTTCCCGGTTCTTCGTTGGCAAGGTCGAGCCGAGAACCCCTAACGGCCAGGTAAGGCCGAGAAAGGAGAGACGATCCGCTGATCTGATCTAGTCCCCACTGTAGTCCAGCTTCCGGAAGGTGCCCTTGAAGCGACAGGGGAAGTGTTCACGCTCACATCCGAGACAAGTCGCCGTGACTCTTCGCGCGCTTCCTAAGCCTCGCCGGGTCGTAGTTCGCGGCCCGAAGCAAATGCCGTGTTCTGGCCTCCGGTTTGGCCCGGCTTCGCACCGGGGACGTTGTTCCAGGATAGGTAGGTATGGTCGCCCAGTTTCCTATGCCATGTTAGTTAGGCCGCTGAGCCGGGTTTTCTGTCTTCATGCTTCTTTTTCGGACTAACCTGGGCTTGAGGAGATGGGTGACGGTAAAGATGGCCCCCAAAACAATGCACAAACCACCGACGACAATGTAAGAAATGCCCAGGAAACTGTTCCTGCCGCCCATCACCGTCCGCGTGGAGATCACAATGGACTTGGTCCCCTTGTATTCCAAAGTCGGGAAATCTGTTCGCTCACGTCAGCTGCCTGCCCTGCGCCCAATCCACCCGATGGGCCCCCCAGTGACAAAGTAAGAAAGATGTATACGCACTGTCCGTGACGTTAACCGTATAGGTACCCGTCCTCATCGGCTCGTCGTTGTTCCTCTGGTACAGCTTGCTGAACTCAGGCAGGCCCGCCGTACGCATCCAGACCTGGAAGGCCTGCCAGTCGCCCAGGTCGGGAGGCGGGTTCTCCGTTGTGTAGTTCGGGAAGGTCACGCGCCAGTTGGGGGGCGGCATGACGTCGCTGGGCTCGTACTGGGTGCGGCCGTAAAGGTCCCCATCCGACGCCCAGGCGATGTCCGTGTTGTTCTGCATCTCATATACGGTGCTGCGGTCGCTGGAGCCCTGGACATTATGCATCAGGGGAGAGGTGAAGGTGTCGTTGAATAAAGAGTTCGCGATGAGGCCGCAGGGGTATATGGGCTTCTGGGCCTCCTCGTCCCACTTCAGGGGATCGCACTCCGACCCGTTCACCGCGCTGGCGCTCTCGGCGTCGCCCTTGAGCTGCTTGGGGAAGAAGGACGCGACATATCGGCGATGGTTCTGGTAGAAATTGGTGAGGTGGTAGTAGAAGAGGACGGGAGGGCCCATGTCCTCTGGAATGGTGAACTCGATCTCGCAGACCGTAGCATTATATTCGAGGCCCCAGCGGGGTCTTGTCGGAACGTTCTCAATCCTCCTCCATCTTGCCGTCCCTGGAGCGCTTTCGCTCTTGAACGCAGTAAAGATGCGGTCACTTGGCATGTCCACCAGATCATTGCCCAAGGGCGCATCGATCTTGCACCCAGTATATTCGATCCGAATTTCTTTGACCTGCGCAGTGTTGTTGGGAATTAGGAACCACCACCACACAGAAGGAGGAAGAAAGGGAGGGCGCTTTATAAATGAGCGCCGTCTCGAATGCGAACCTCAGAACTGGCATATAGTAGCAGGCCACCGATGGGGGCAAATATGATTCCGATGGTGAAGAAAAGCGGAAGGACCGTTTTAGGCGTCAAAATGGGTCTTTCATCAACAACAGTTAGCAATGGTTTGTTCCCCCTTTTTCACAAAGCGCCCTCGTCACACCCCCCAGGGACCGCCGAAACACGGGAGATAGACTCACTGCCATGCTTTCAGCCGCTGCTGCCGAAACGCGGTATCTAATCGGGGGAAGAAATCGTCAGTGGAAGAGTCCCAACAGCCGCTTCGTTTCCCATTTTTATTCTTCCCGCCGAGCCTTCTACTCACTTGCAGGACGACGGCTCTTCTTCTTCGTAGGTTGCTTGTCGTTCGAATCATTCGACTGGATTGAACCGTCGCGGCCCACGCCAGGCGGAGACGCGGACATGGTGTAGTCGTTTTACGGTGATGCGCGGATGAGGTCGGGTTCGCAGGTCCCGCGGGTTCGTTGACTGGAGGTTGGCGGAGAGGACGGAATAGGAGAGTTTGCTTCGTCTCTTAGGATGGATGGAGGAAGGGCATCTCTTGGTATCCCTGTACTCCCGTACGTGCCGTAACAAGAAGTTCGGATCCTCCTGAAGTCCCGGTTGTGGCTTGGTGCGTCTTACATTCTTACGTGTTTACAGGTCGGGCGCGTGGCTGAGCAAACAAGTGGGTACGGTACCTACGGTAGTGTACGACCAACCCATCTCCGTCTGTGGAGTCGAGTCTACTGATTAGATAAGAAAAGCCAAGCCACCATCAACGGTGGGGTCTGTGAATCAACATCGCCCCCTGACGGTCTTGGCATAGGTTCATGGACAAGAGGAGAGAATCCCCGTTCAAATAAAGTCGGTCGTTCCATTCTGAAGGCGAAGTAATACACTACATAATATAAGCATGGATGATTCTATTTTTCTCCTAAGATTTTCATCACTCAGCACCAGGTATACAGAGTCGCTGACTGCTAGAGACTTCTTCTGATGGTAGGTCGGTCGAGGAGAAAGGGTAGACGTGGTACCTGGAAGTGCAAATCAAAATGAAGCATTGGTTGCCAAGGTAGGACGTTTATCAAGGTTGTCCAACTGTTCAACCACATTGGTTCCGTTTTCTCGGTCCTCGAGGAGAACGATCCCTCGGTGGTGCTGGTACTCGGGGTAACTGCACCGTCACAAGGTCGGTTATATCTCTGCCCCTCCCACGAAGCACGCACATCTCCAGTGCCTTCAAAAGTCCTACTTCTTCCGCCGACGCAACGGAGGCTGGAATCTGTCTCGCGACCAACGTAGCCAGGACAAGGACAAGGACAATCACATCCTCTCACATGTTGCGTTTGTTTCCCAGGAGAAAAGCAAGATGATGTACAGAGCACGGATCTACTCTTTCAAGAAGATCCTATGCCTTTTTCATATCTGAAGTAAGTTTAAATAATACAGTAGCCACCAAATGTGAAGTGTCATCGTCAAGATCGTGAGCGCGCCGCCCCTGAGTATCCATCGCCGAGGCCAGTCATTCGAAGAGAAGCAGGGGAGAGGGAGGATCTGGCGAAGATGCTGTGCTCCATACCTGCCACCAACGCTCCTATTTCTGGCCATTCTTCAGAGAAAAGCCAAGTCCCAAAATCAATTCGCTTGGCCGAGGAAGCCGAAACCCCGGTCAATCCTTGTAGTAGCAAATACAGCACATCCAGGCCGTTCCGTTAAGCAATATCATCCTGAAATCGTAGTAAACACGACTGCCCCGCATCTCAAGGTCCCGCGCTCACAGATGCAAGGCTCGTGTGGAATTATTTGTGCATGAGCTTCTCGTCATCAGATGAGCGGCTACTTTCCGAGGTCTCCGTCTTGGAAATTTCCTCGCCGGACTCTTCCTCGTGAGGACCGTGGACAGACTCCTCGAAGACCGGCTCTGGCTCATTCACGTCGAACTTGGTCTTGAAGTCGCGGATATGGTGAGCGAAGCCACTGCTGTTGGAGCGACGACGAGCTTTGACAAAGTGGAAGTCCCCTTCGTCGACAATCTCCTCGCCAACGGCACCCCTGTGATGCAAATAATTGAGTTAGCCGGGTCTGTGCCTGTCTGATGTAGGACTGCGAATCTGAGATGAAACCATCAAAGAGCGGGAAAGTCATACCAATTGGCCCGACCACCACCCTGCTTCTTGATCTTCTTGGGGTCGGTACCCTCAAAGCCAGATTTCCCGAAGTAGCGTGGGAGATGGTCCTCGGGGGCGGCGGTACCGTCGGCCAAGCCGACGTGGTTACGGTCGTTGAACTTGTGCGAGCGGGTCACTGCGAGGAGAGCCACAAATGTCAGCCGAACATCCCACGACCACTTTGTAAGACTGGCAAGATGTTGACGAGACCGAACACCAATACACCATCATTTAGGCGAACATCGGAATGCTTCGACTTTGATGATGACGGCAATGGTGAAGGTGGCATGTAGGTTCGTTCAATAGTGACAAGACGATGAGAAACGGCGGGTAGCGGGAGGAGACAGGTCAATGCCGGATGACACAATGGTGTAAGGTGGTGATGGGGATACAGATGCGGGGAAACGGGACAAATCCTCACTGCACCTGAGGCACCGAAGCCGAGGGGAAGACTCACTGTTTATGGAAGAAGAGACGATCGTCGTTTAGAGGTCAGGATGAGTAGATGGGAAGTCGGAGCAGAGGATATGGGTTGAGAGTTGGTAGAATTGATGCGAGTTGATGAAGAAATAGGGATTGTGGTTGGTGAGAGGGTGTGAATTAGCAGGTCTGTTTGCGGTAGTTGAGATGTTTGGAGGAGAAGAGATGGTGTAGAATGATGGAAGGAATGAGGGACGAGGGGGAACGCGATTTGAAGAAGGGACGGTTTAATATGGTAGGGGGGAAACCGGCTACAGAGTAGGCACAGATAGATCGGTAGTATATAACAAGATGGGCGAGATGGGCGAGATGGAGATGGCTAGGGCATACCACTAGGAGCATGGAGGCAGCTAGCCTGGCGGCTTTTAAAGGAGAATGGGGAGGACGAGATGGTGAGAGACCCTGGCGGCCCACAGCCTATCACATCACGCAATCACCGGGCACGCTGCCGAAACAGGGGAAGCTGGGACCATGGAGTGACAACTTACAAGACACAGGGTACCTTAAGGGAGGTAGGTTCCTCAGGACCTCAGGTACCTCAGTTGGCAAACCCCACGTCTCAATATGACGAGGTTCTTCTGAAGTACCTTACTTACCTATGCATGCATGTACCTGTGGATGGCTGGGGATTTGAGTGGACGAGACCGGAGACGGAGGCGATCGCGTGACCTCACCCAACATGACATTTGGCTGTGGTGTGACTAGGCGATGAGGTGGTTATAGGTGGTTCTAACCTTGTCCTGTATCGGCCCAGAACTCCCTTTTCCCCACTCTGCACTGGATTACGTAGCTAACCCATATCGCGTACTCTGTTCTTTGTCTCCAATTTACCTGGTACTCAGTTTGTCTTTACTGGCAGACCAATTCGTTATTCTCGAGTTCCTCACCCGCTACCCAGATGTAATGTGAGCAAGAAGTCTTGTCAATTGATGAATTGATGCTCAGTAACAGTACAGCTCCTGTCAAACAGCAACGGAATCTGCGGGGAAAGCTCCAGCCTGCTGCTGTACGTGCTGGTAGGTAGTGGAAACTTCTCGGCCTCCAATGAGGAGGAGGTGACGCAAATAGGTCCACTCGTCCACCGGGGGTCGAAGGTACCAGATCAGCTTCAGCTCGTGGCAAGAATGCGGGGTAGTGGGTACATGGGTACCCTGCGTCGCTAGCCCGGTACACTCTTACTTGTGCGGATTTACCCGCTGGCGGAAGTATCGACCCTCGTTACCGTTGGTACCTGCCAGCAACGGTGGCAGGAGCGGGATGAGCAGGTCACCAGGGGATGTCTCTGCATCGCCCCTGTAAGGTATTTACCTGCACTTTGTGTACGAATATTTACCTAAGGTAAGATACCTGGTAGATGTCAATGTTGATCCGATGTATTCGTAAAACAAATGAACTCATCTTGTTCCAATGTACATACCTTAGGTTATAACAATGATGCCATTTGGACAACTAAAGTTACGAGAACCCGGAACATACGACGTACGAATCCCCCCACCAACGCACCTCTGCGACATTGACTAACGTACCGTATCTGGTCCCGACCTCTAGACTCCTTCCAGGTGGCCTCTTCCCTCACCTCGTTCGTTGACTCCCAATCTTCCATCCTTCCATCATATTCGACGCAGGTACGGAGTGGGATGCACAGTGAAAGCAGTACGGATACATGTCACATGTGACCAACTTGGCGCGCTTCAAGGAGAAACCGGTGCCTGGTCCGATTGTCGGTGTGATCTGGTAATATGACTCTCGCCCTGCCAAGACACGAGTCAAATCACAAGAAAGACAAGACATCGTCCCTTGCCCAGTGAATTGGAATTGGACATTTCCACTCCTCGCTTCTATGTCCGAAGTCCGGAGCACGAAGTATCGAAGCACGAATTACCTGAAATGTCAGCTGGGCTTCGCAGAAGGTAAACCGGTCACGACTCACCTGGCCTGTTAACCCCTTGATTATCAGGACCCAGTCACCCAGGTTGCCCCTATCGCACCATCACCGGACTCCCGGAGCTTCCGAGATCTTTCCGAATGCCGCCTCTTGCGGCTTCCCCGACAGCCAATCTCTGACTATTCGACTCCCACGTTATATAAAGGTTATCGATAAGTCGCATAGTGCATAGCATAACCGCCTGAAAACCGGCTGTTTTGCTGTTTTCTTAAAGATACCACCGTCTAAACGGACCGGGACAGCTGTATCCCACCACTTGGGCCCGGAGAGGGATCATGTCAAGTCGCTCTGTGACGAGAACTGCCATCACACTGCCGTTAGGTTCACTATCTTGTCATGCGAAAACATGTGGGAGAAACGATATATATGAAAAGTAGGTACGTGACCAAACCATAGCGAAGTTTACATATCGAAGGGGGTAGGGCCGTAGGAGATCGATATGGACTTGTTCCATGATATTACTGAAGTACGACGAAGTATATCCCATCACCTGCACCTAATCATCTCCAGGCACGTGGTTCGAGGCTGGTTAATATGATATGGTATATCAGTCAAATCCACCCATCTCATGTTGCGCAAGAGGCTGGATGATCCGAAAGTCTTTCCTGCACTATACATAATAAGATGGTGCCACAGTCGCTTCCCATAACCCCGTTGTGCCCTGAAGAACCCTGGAAAACCCCTCGAAATTACCCAACCAGCCATAGCTCTGGCTTTCATTTTGGCTTGACCGATCCGCCATGAACTCATGCTCTTTCTTCTTTCCCTTCCGGAATTCACACCCTGTACAGCAGAGATGGCAACCAAAAAAACGCCTCTATATCGTGTCGATCAGATGTCTCTATTCAGTGCATGGCCTTCCCCCGGCCAACCCGGGTCTCGTCATCAACCTGTATATGCTGGCAGGTTTTGGTACAGAAACACATCGCCCCCCAGCGCAGAGCCTGCGCTTGGTGCAAGCCCGGTAGCTATCATGGTCGTCGGCATATCGTACATGGACGTGGGCGGCTGGATCCTGACTTGGGCAGCCCGGAAGCCCATGTACTGTGTATGAAGGGTGGTATATGCCTGACTTAGCGCATCGTTTCTCTGTTTCTGCTCCGAGAGCATCACTTCGAGGTCCTTGATGCGCTGGTCCTTTCTCTCGCGGTAGGCGCGCTGTGAGGCTCGATTCTGGGCCCGTCGTCGCTGCAATCAAAGGTTAGCTTATTTTTCTTCTTTCCTTTTCCTTCTTCTTTTCTCTTCCCCCCTTGGACGAAACCGAAATGTATAACGCCAGAGCCAGGTAGACATACCGAGAGCACCGACGGCGGTGCGTCCTTGTACCGATTCTCCCGTTTCCTTTTTGGCGCCGGCTTGCTTCCCGGCGGGGATTGTGGCGAGTCGGACATGTACGGCGAGCCTTGTGATGTGTGGGCAAGGTCTTTCGGCTGTCCTGATTGTTCGCATGGCGGCGTGGGCGGTTGTGGGGAGTACGACGCTGCTCTTGAGCTCGTGGAGTCTGGGTAAACCCTCAAGCAGGCCATCAAGGCATCCGCGTCTGAATGGAATGTTGTCGCAAACTGAGGCTCGCAACAGTCAGCGCGCATTCTGTTCTGCCGTCTTCTCCTTCACAGAAGAGGCATCTCTGCGGAAACGGAAGCTCAAAAAGCCGCGGTAGGTCGGTGATCGTCAAACTCACATGAGGTGAGGATACGGGGCTCATGGGCCCTGACGAGTTGGCCACTTCTGGCTGGTAGTTGTTCTCGTCGCAGTGGTGGTAGCGATAGTCAGAATCCGAGAAATTACCCATGTCTCCCATCTGAAAGGCATATAGTCTCGCCATGCAAAGCTGAGTTATCGTGGGGTTGAATCTTCGTTTCGTTTTCTAGTACTTGGAATATCTGGAGTTTGGCGAGTTGGAGATTGAACCTAGAGCGTGATGGAATGAATATGGATCCACGACTAGGAGTCTAGGAGAGTAGGACGGCAGCGGCCTAATATATCAGATCGTCCACACAGGCAAGGCGGACAAGGATGATATGTCGACTGATCCAGTTGTGCCTGTTCCTCCGCCTTCTCGGGTAGTGTAGCAGCAGCGGCGAGACACACTCCTACACTCCACCCCCCCTAACTCGATTCAACAATTTTGTCTTGCGCCGATGGTACGTGACAGTAGACGGGGGGTCCAAGAACGGTGGCAAGCCCCTTCGCTTGCCAACCACAGCCGGTTAATACAAAAATGAAAGTTACATAACACCGCAACTGAGAGGCAGATTACCAAGAGAGACGAGACGTCCCCTTTACGCCGTATTACGGCAGCCTTACGCTAGGTCAGGGGGTGATCTTCGCATGGGTGGAACCGCATGCGGACAAAGAATTGGCCAAAGTTGGGGTTGCTAGATGGGGGGGTTCTAGGTATAGCAACGGCTTGATTCTCGACGTGGAAATAAATGAACCCCCCTCCTGTCCACCATCACTTGACTGGCTCGTTGGCTCGGGGCACGGTGCATGCATATGCAACGAAGGGGCCCCCGTCCAGGGGAACGCCGAGTCCAGGTCAGTCAATTAGGTCTTCTTCACCGCCGATAGCGAGAAAGAAGTATGAAGAAAGCGTGGGCATCCAACAATGTAACCAGAGCAAGTTCAACGTTTCTTTCCGGAGTCGTCCAATAGGCTTCGCGAGGGGACCGACAATCTGCCTATCCTGGGCTGAGCCTGAACGTCATATCAAGCGGCGCAGTCATACCTACCAAATTCCACAGGAGGTCCGGCAGTCCGGCAGTCCGGCAAACCATCTCTCCTGGATAACCAGCGCAAAGCCTCAATTTGCGAAGGTGAGTCACTATGAAAGAAACATGTAGAGTATGTCGATAGCGCTGCCTCTCTCTGGTCTTCCGCGCCAAGTATGGGCAGCCGGCAGTGATCAAACGCGATATATCTGCCAGGTATCTGCAGCGACTTGACCCTTGCAAGCCCTCGAATTATTGATATCGTAATCTATCACCGAGATTTGAAATCAAAGGCAGAAAATCTGTCACGCCATCGTTAGCATTGACAGTATGGCTCATCCCTCATCATCAACGGCCGTGTGGAGAAAGATAGGGGAAAGCGGAAAAGCGGGTATGCAATGGGGAGGTCGGCAGCTGCAAAATGTCAAGCAGGTCGTACCCAAACCGCGTATTCGTGGGCAAAAAAAAAAGGAGGGGGGGCGTGGATGGATGAAAAGCAGGGATAACACCACGCGCATATCCCGACATTTGGGAGACCTTTTCGCTGCGCTCGCGCAAAAGGGTAGGCTGAATTTGCGGCCCCCGCAGAGGGTGGACGCTCACGCAATGGGCGTGAACATAATAAGGCGGCTACCGGATCTGCATAGGTAGGGAATTCACTGATGGACCCCCTGTCCAAATTACAACCCCTCCATTTCTTGTGCCTTCAACATACACTACAGTACGTACAGAGAGTGGGATTGTCGGACCCCCGAGTCCGCGATGGCGCGAATACGAAGTAGAAGCCTGCTTTTGTTTCTCGTCTCGGCCCGGCATTTTCGATGCCGGGAGCTAACATGCTGTGGGACCGTCGCTTCTTGAAATCCCTAGCATCAACAACTTGGCCGGTGCGAAGAAGGCTGTAGGCAAGTCACGGCTCATATCATAGTGCTGTCTACGCCAACCTGATGTCACTGTTCAATGGCGGATTTAGACGATAGACATGGAGCGCCACGCCTCGTGGCACGACGTATGTAATCGATGGCCTATCGCCCAGTGAGCAGACGCTGCAGACAATGTCCTAGCTATGGCGTATATTTGAGGCTCGGCGATCCCGGCACAGTCGGCATTTGAACCCCCTTCCCCCCGGGGCTCTTTTCCACCCCCTAATCGCTAAACGCAAGGCTCTTGGCTCGTCTCGGCGTGACGTTTTGGGTATGAGAGATCGGTCTGTCTTCGGAGGTACGGGTTTATAAAAAGCATATGGCGACGGGTGATCTGTGGCGTAGTTACTTGCTGTCGCGTTTGCCTATGGCTGAGCGGTTGATCCCATGGCAGATCCCGAGTACACCGTACGTTGTACGTTGAACGTTGCATCAACTGGCAACCTGGGGAGCCGCGATGCCACTACGAAGGTTATCACAGAAAACAAGGTGCCTGAAGTGAAGTGTATTGCCAAACAGCGAGGACGAGGAGAGGAGTCATCGCTGAGCCGAAGCTTCAAACACTCTCTACACCGATGGTATGTATGGTGATTCTCTCGTCGGTACAAGAGAATGGCAAACAGTCAATCAACGTTGCAAGATGGTCGACTCTACACGTCGCCAGCAGTCCTGAGATTCCGCAGGCCGGCTTCTGCCTGTGTGACGCCTTGCTCAAACTCGATCTTGCGGCTCAGCTCGATGCATTGCTGAAATCGACGGCGCGCTTCCGCAACTTTACCCTGCATGGCGGCAATATCCCCCATGTTGGACAGTGCAACGGCGCAGGCCTCGTCACACTCAGGGGTCCTCTCACTCGCTTCCACGTCCTTGGCATGGCGTCTGGCGTTGCGGGCCCAGTTCCAGGCTGCCTCGAGGAAGCCGTCGCGCGTGGTCGGCATGCCGGAAGCATCGACGGCATTTGATACGGCCGGGGCGTTGGGGATCGGTTCCGAGGCGCTGCTTAACACGGGGTGCTGTGCGAAGGAGACGGCTAGGTTGTTCATAATGGTGGGTCGGTGACACGGACTCTGGCAGAGCCGCAGGGCCTGGAAAAGCAAGGGCACGGCGAGGTGGAACTGCGACTTGGACTCGTAATGCTTGGCAAGCGACTCCATGGCGCCGCCAAACTCCTCGGGCGAGAGCCAGCTCCCTTCCTCCGGTTTGACGCCCTCGGTAGCTCGCCTCCTTGCCTCGGACAAGGCGGTTTCGACGGCCCACGTCAGACGAGTCTGGGCGTTCTCGGAATCGTTAACGTGATCGTCGGCGTAGAGCTCGCCGAGTTTTGTGCTCGTGCCCACGGCCTTGGCGAGCAGGCGGTTGCGCTTCCGCCATAGGTTCTCCGGGACTGATTCGTCATCGTCCTGATCGTTATCGTCGCCCTTTTTGACGACGGGCACATTCCCTGATTTGTCGACGGTGCCATCCGCGACGGCCTTCTCCATGGCGTCGACCCATTTGGTGCAATCCTTCCGCACCGATTCCAGGATGGTGATGGCGCCCTGGTAGTTGCCAATCTTCTCCAGCCAAGCAGCGGTCTGAATCCTGATGCCCAGGACCTCATCCGAGAAAGGGTCGAGACCCAGTTCATCGCACTGCTCCAGAGCCTTCTTATACCACTTCCTGGCCAACTGAGGATCCGGCTGCATATTCGTGTAGTAAAGGGCGCGCCGAAGAGACTTGGCAATGGCGGGAGGGTATCGGGTGAACTGGGGCGCATAGAAGTAGTTGATGCAGACATTGACAATGTAGGCCGATATGCCCATGAGGCCGGCGAGACTAACCACACGAACGGGAACGTCAGCAAGACGACTGTGAAATTTGCAGGAAGGTGGGAGGAGAGAGAAAACGTACATGGCGAGGGCAGCCACGAGCTCCAGGGGGCTCTCTCGATAGAGCTTCTTGATCCCACTTGGAGTTAAGGAGGAGAGGATTCCACGGAGAGAAAAAGAGCGCCGAAGTAGCTGCCACGGCGTGGGCGGCACGACATGCCTAATGTTAGGCTTGCCGGAGCTACCTGAGGGCTTATTTGATGTGGATTGTTGGCGGGCCTTGTGAGAATCTAGTATTGTAGTGGCAATCCATGGTCGTGCAGTTCGGAGTGAGGAAGAGAGTGAGGTGGAAGAGGAAGTATTCAAGTACGGTGTTCGAGCTGGAAGGAGATGGAGGGAAACTCGAGCTCGGTTGAGAGCGCGAAACGAGGAGAGGTGCGTCATCGGCATCGTGGCCAGCGCATTCGAGGGGCGGGGAGGAACAGTGACTGTGACGCAATGCTAAGATGGCAGTATTTGAAAGTATGTGATTACTAAATGGGGATATTTGTTAATGTGTTGTGTATCTGTAGTTCTGGTGATTATGTCGAAGTTATAACGTGGGGTGGGGGTACGGGAGGAATAGAATACAGTGAAGCTCGTCGTGAAGCCTGCGAAGCCTGTTGATATGATGTATTACGGAGTACTTTTCTTTTCCCTTTTAAATTATTTTCTTCCCTTTTTCCTTCTTCTTTTTTTCCGTTGGACGACGTCAAAGTCTCTGATGGCTGACTAAGGATTGTCACAGGGGACACTCGTCTGGTGGACCGCTGTACATATCGCAGCCAATCATAGTTCTTCAATTCTTTTGACTCCGAGGTCCGTCGGACGAATCCATGAACTGCGATTAAATGCCCCGCGATTTCGGCATCATGCCTTCGGCGTTGAATGTCAATTACTTTATCCTGGGGAAGCCATCCCCGCTCTCCAATGAAAAGCCTCAAATAATTAGTCCTGAACAGAACAAACCCACTACAACAAGAAGGGACCTGTCGAGGCTTGCTTTGACAAACAAAGAAACAACGAGACAGAAGATATACCGAGTGTTACATTCACGTTTTATTCCAACAAAGTTAATTCCAACGACGTTGCCCTTCGCCCTTTACTTGCTCTCCTCTCATCATTATACCTACCCTCTCACACTCTCACCCTCACGCATTCCTTCGCCTTTACATCTTCCCTTTTCACTTCTCTTTTCTCTACGTCGTAAATATGACAGGAAAGTTTGAGCCCAAGGTCCCCGTCAACCTCGATCCTCCCAAGGATGATCCCATCGCTGTGGAGGAACTCGTGGCAGCGAATGGTAAGTTTCATGTCCAGAGGCGTGGGATCCGTGGAGGGTCCGACTTCCATGCCTGATGCTCAGTTCCCTCCTGTCCTCATATCACCCTCCTGTCCTCATATCAGAATCAACTGCGGCTGGGACGGTTGCGAAAATATTGTCCAAATCGCCCTCTTGTCTGTCACATGCGGCATTTAAGCAAACATCGGATCTCGCTAACGACGGTAATAGGAACGAACGGTGGGAAGACCTATGTTGCCATCAAGGTATGACTCTCGCCATGTCTCCGCGGCTGCGGCATGTCCATCTTCATCTTCTCAACCTCCGGCTCTTCGTGAGAATGATTGCTCACGCCGATCCTCTCAACCTGCAGGGCATCGTCTATGATGTGAGCGGAAACAAAGCCTACCAGCCAGGCGGATCCTATCACGGTACGCATCGCAACCCCTATTCCGGTCACTGGCTGCCTGCAGCAAGACCCAAACCTTCGACGTCGTCCCAATGGGCATTGATGCAGTACATACATCATACATACATACATATGCGGGCCCTTTTTGGGGAACTTTCGTCCCTCCCGAATCAAAGTGCCGAGACATTTTCCTTTTCTAACCCGGTGGAATTTCTAGTGTTCGCCGGCAAGGACGCCTCCCGCGCCCTGGGGAAGACATCAACTAAGGCTGACGATGTACGGCCCGAATGGCAAGACCTCGACGCAAAGGAGCAGGGAGTCCTCAACGACTGGGTTACCTTCTTCTCCAAACGCTACAACGTCGTCGGCCGTGTAGTCGGCGCCAATAATACCGAGTAGGAGGCACGTTAGACGGCGAGAAAGACGACCTTGGGGGTTCAGGGGCATCGGCTCTTCCTTCCGGAATGTAGCATTGCCCTGGATGGCGATTTTACCCTTACCTTTTACGTCTTTTTTTCCGTTTTTTTTTTTTCGCGCCCTATATCGAGGAGGTCTGACTCGATGTAGTGGCCCCGTCAAAAAAGAAGAAAAGAAAAGAAAAGATAAAGAACGAGACAAAAAAATGGGGGAGAGAATGAGTGGCATTGTCTTCCTGCCGCCTCCCATCTACGAATATACGACTTATCGTCTGTTGCTAAGGTATCCACAGGAAAGAGTAAACTACCTTACGTCGATCTTTCTCAGGTTCGCTGTGTGTAAGGTATAACCCCAACACTGCATCTTTGTCCTGCGCAATTCGCCAACCCCGCTATTGTCTCTTCTGCCAGCCTGCCTCATCTGGTGTAGAGACCTCCAACTGTGAGGTTCTGCCCTCTTATCACTTGCATATATTCTCGGAATACGGGCTGTCTCAGCCGAACGTAACAGTCTCATGCATGATCTCGTTCCGCGCGCATAAGATCCCCGCTTGTTGATTCTGATTCCCCGGTTACCGGTCCAGACCTCTCTCCCAGGCCAAGGCTAGGACGGGCCTATGCTAGGAGCTGCTGATATCCTGAACACCCCGGGCCTGGCTCATGAGAGGGGGAGAGGGGTGACAAGCTGTAATATATGCTATGTATGTACGTTATGTGCAAACTAATCATCTCGATTGGCTTCAGGTCGCCCTCCAATCTTCGTCTGTGGCTTCCAAGGGGGGCACGTAACCGCCGTGTACATGCACCCGCGCGCGGAGAGTCTCCTCTATGCGGCTCACAACCGTCTCCGCGCGCGGGGTTTCTAAACACAAGAAAGCATGCCATATCAAGCCGGAAGCCGGTGCATGTCTCCGCAGAACACGCAGTCCTGCCGAGGACTGCCTCCATGGCGTGAGTGGTACGGAGGGAGGGACAAAAAAAAAAAGGGGGTGTTAGTATAACACGACCCAGGTGACGGATTTGTCTGCTAACCCCTGTGCAACCCCAGATGCAGCACGCGAATTACGTCTCTGTCACAACTCCCCGGTTCCCTCCCCCCTCTGCCTTAGTGTTTTCGCGGGGAGGTTCCGCGGTGCCGAGCTGTGAGTCGAAAATGCACGAATTGCACATGTGGGCTGGGTCTAGGAGTAGGAGAAAACGAAAACTCTGCTCACCTTCCCCCGCCGTGTCCTTCAGTTTGGGGCTTTGACGTGATGCATGTTGAGGTCTAGGTATCTGCAGCGTATGTAAAAGAGACTAATATCTGTTTTGATTCCGATGCGGAATCCCCGCCCAAAAAAAGGGGGCGGACATGGGCCAGCCACCCAAGAAACGTGTCGAAATGGGCGGCGAGCCCACGGGCTAGAACAAGATCTCCGAATGCCTGCTATTCCTCGCTCTCCTCGAGGTCATCCCAGCTTCACAGGCCATACATGAGGTCGGCAGGTGTCGCAAAGCTTGGCCTCGTCAAGTCTATTTGGGGCGCCAAAACCGGACACCCCGGGATTCACAATCTTGAACCGGCTAGCTTCACGGCATCGGGTGGGGGAGGACTCGAAATGCCAAGTCAAACTCGCCGGAATACAGGCGGCCAGGAACAGGGAAGACTATTTCACCAGGTGGTGATAGGATTGGACGAGTCTGGAGCGACCGCCGTGGGACAATATGTCTGTTTAGTTCATGCGAAGCGACACCACCGGTGAAGTACACGCCAAGATGTCTAGACACACGCAGATGGGGAGGGGAGGTTGTGAGGTTGTGGACCTGTGGTTGGTTCAGCCGCTCAGGTTGGACCTTGTGGTTCACTGCGACAGCAACTGATAGGAGGATCATGCTCTTCGTGTAGAGTCTCTCAGCAGAACGGAACTTCCCACTGGATCTGATATGATGATAGATAGTGGGCATAACAGACAGGACACGCAGGACAGCGGATGCCTTTTCACGTCTTATCTACCCCAACAACCTTGCCTTGTACCGCAAGGATGATGAAAAACAGCTGATTGATACATAACTCACATGCTGAAAGGACCGGATGATATCTGGCTAAGGTAGCCTGGGAGTGACATCTCCATCCGATGTCATTCTCCCCGGGAAAACATACGTTGTCTAACCCCGAACACACCCCAGAAGCTTGATTCTGGGCTCATGACGCCGTTTTCTTGCTTCCTCCTCGTTGTGCCTCAGCACTCAAACCCATCTGATAGCACATAGATACCGGCTATTATCATTACCCCTTTTCCTCCTGTTATACCGCTGCATTCTCCCACAATGATGATACACGGCCAAGACCGGCTCAATCGCTAATTGTCAAAGAAGCCCCCCCCCCCCAGTGCCTTCTAGATGTTGGACTGCACAGGGTTTCCCAACTCCAGTCCTCGGGAAGATCTGAACGCGGTAAAGGGAGACTGAACCACTGAACCCAAACGCCCCTATTGTCGACCGGGAGCTCGGAGAAGAGACTGGCCGAATTGTTGTTGGCTGTTTTCATGCCATCTCGCGATGCATTGCTCGCAAGGGATCGCTTGTTGCCACGATTTTCGAAGGACTTTCACGCCGAAACATTGGTGGTTGGGGTCGTTGCGGGCGAAGTGGCAGTACGACTTGAGCCTCACCACAGAGTGGCTGCAGGTAAAGAGAAACTCCTCCCAATCGCACATTATGGTCGTCCTCGGTGTCCCTGGTGTGATGCCAATCGTATCAGTTATCTTGGTTGCCTCGAATGAAGGTAGGTCAAGCCACCCCTGGGTTCGAAGCGCCAACTTACTGTCTTGTGGCTAGACTGCTATCAAGCTCTTGAGATGCCTGGGGGTGGGGTTTTCCGGGGCAACTTGTCGCGGTGTGGATTGTGACGATATCAGAGACTGGATGCAATGAAGGGGCTCCGTGTAGTTCATAGTCTGACGAAGTAGCTGTCCCCTTTTATAGTAGAAGCATCCCGTATCTGCGTAGGAGGAGGGCCTCGGGGTTCGTCCATCTCGAACGGCGGCTGCTTCCTCTATCACGCTGCAGCTGGCCAGGAAAGGGCATCAGAACTGCAGCCATAGTATGCAGCCATGGCGAGGGTCGTTTTTGAGATACAGACAGGTTGTCCTGATGAGACACAATGTCGTCTGAAAGTGGCATGAATCTGCCTCCTCCAGACATGGGAGTTGCCGGCCTGTTCTGACAGATACTTTGCCCTTTCCCCTATATTCCTTCGTATACGCTTCATGCTTCATGTATGCAAGACGTGGGGGTTGCGTCGGAATGCCCCACGGCTGTGCATGGATGGCATGTTCAGTAAACCGGGGGGCCATGTAGTAGCAAGTGGCTCGTCAAGAAGGGGCCATCGTACTAAGACGTCGGGATAACGTGCGTGTCACGTAGAGCTCGCAGTGCGGAATCTATACACGGCAGATTGTTGATGTGATGTGGATACCTAAGGTATGGGTGTGGATGTGGGGGTGGGCGTGGATGTCAGAAATACGATTCGTATGTATCGCTGAAGCCGCTGAAGACGCCCAAGCGGCTGCCGAAGAAGCACACCATGGGTGTTGGTGCAGCATGATTGCATGGAATGAAGAAGAACGCACGCCGGGGCAGTGTGGCAACGGGGTTATTTGGGCCTAGTCGACTTGCGTGTTGCGTGTACGTAATATAAAGCGCTGATGGCAGCTATTGTCGCGCTTGAATGCGGGCGTAGACGACTCTTCAAGTTGTGACCCGTCCCTTCTGATCTATTTCTGGGGAAGCACTTCATAACAACCCGGATTCGAAGCCCGTTACACGTTCCTACCTCAAGTTAGACGCGGGGGGTCGGCCGTGAGAAATATGCGGGCCCCCGGATTTCTTTGACCTCTCCAGAAACAGATAAGCAAACCTGGCAGTCCTCGAGGAAAGCCCTGCAGTAACGCTGTGGAGATTCATGCCCTGGATGGATGAAGGTGGGCAAACAGTATGGGGTGTAGACGACTCCATGTGGTGCGGTGCGGAACAGATTTGAAAAAAAGGGGGGAGGGGGGAAATAAAATAAAATAAAATCAATAAAAATGAATGGAAAGGCGAACGAAGGTCCAGACTCAGTACCTACCCGTGGCGTAATGGGGAGCAAGAACACAACACTGTAGATAGGTAACGAACCACCGAATATGGAGAACCTGATATGAAGTACGCACGCGGAGAAGAAAAAAAAAGAAAAGAAGAAAAAAAAAAAAAAGCGCAGACTAGACCGCGAGGACAACCGTGTAGCTCGCATGGTAAGCTGGCAAACAGCCCACCTGCAAGTTTGCAGGACACCTTTCTCGAAGAGAACGGATCAAACAACATGTCGACACTCGTAGCTGAGACAAGCAGGACGAAAATGCTTGCCACGGTTGATGCTGGTGTGGAGATGTCCCGGACTGTACGGAACCACTGCCTAGATGTCGAGGGACAGTGGCTAGAAACGCGAAACCAGCTTTCTCTCGTGGCACGACGGGAGACCAAACAGGACAGGTTGTGGCTGATAGTTCTGGAAGCAAACATTGGGGATGGGGGACCGTGAGAGGGGACCGTGTCTGCCACCAGGATTTTGGTGTCACAGTTGATCAAAATTAGGGGCCAGTCGGCAGTGGAGTTGTCTGCATCCCAAGGGCCTAGAACAATGAGGAATTTGCCATGGTTCACGTCCATTTAAGAGCCAGTCGATTGAAGCAAGCCGTCGTCCGTCCCCAATCGCCCGCGTCTGGCATCACGAGTGTCGTGGGCAGAGACGACTTGAAATATCTCTCGTTATCCAAGGTGCTTTCATGTGAGAAACGTCGACTTGGCATGTCTGATTGAAGGCCCCTGGATAGTGGAGACGAAGGCTGCAGAGTACGCACGTGTTCGTTGAGGTTGAGAACACGCTACCCCGAGAATCATGGGCAAGATGATTCTAGCAAGAGAAATCAATGCTTAGGCGCGGCCTCACCCACTTTGTGCCCGTCTATGGGACGCCCGACGACGTGGGCGTGGCTGATGGATGAGCCGCTAGGGAAAGGTCCATATTACATATAAAGCGTTCTGTCCAAGATTTTGCGTGGAAGTCTCGGAGTGCCTGGCTTGCTAGGTTTGTGATTTGGGATGCGTAATGGAGCAGAAAGAAGATGTGGATAGCATCTTTTTTCAGGAAACTGACAATCTACGGAATAATAACGGACGGAGCACGCAATAGGTAATCACGGTACCTGATGGATACAGGTACGGACAGACTCGATGGCTGGGTACTTGCCTTTACCTACCTAATAAGGTCGTACGAAGTGAATTCTTGTTGCCTCACTCCAGTTACTGTTACATTAGGACCCACATTGGTTGCCTAACACGTGGACCTCGTGTATTCTCGCTCATTGATTGGCTTGCCGACAGAGAGAGACGTCGACCTCTCCATCGCCGTTGCCCTCACCGAAATCGAAACAGAAGGGGGGAAAAAAAGCAAGAAGAAGAAAAAAAAACCCCGAACTGGGAGGGGAGGGGATGCTTGTGACTCCAACTCAGGAAAAGACATTCATCGACCGTGACCATTTCTCATTTTCAAATCTACGAGGGCGTGTCGCTTCATTTACACCTTACCGTTCCGCGGACTGAGTGAATACTCTATTCTAGTCTCGTACGCGGTTTTACCTTTCGTTCGTCCTTGGTCGAGACAGAGACACGAACCAAGACGCAGACCTCCACAGACAACAGGCACGCCGCCCACACACTTCGCGCACAGCCACATCGCCATCTCTGCTCTATCGCTTTGCCAGACTACCGCTTCCATTGTTGAGTCCACTGGCTCTGCACCTAACACAACGCAACGCATTGCTTTTTAATGTGCTCGACCACCAGGTTCTCTTATCATCAACCACTTCCCACTCAAGCCTTGATTACGTCTTAGGCCGCGTTATCTTTTTCTTCCCTCCCCTCCCCTCCTCTCCCGTCCCCTCCCTTCCACCTCAGCCTCACTCTTGGCGCACGTCCCTGTTCGGAGACCGAAAGCTAGCGGCTTTACCACCGTCTCTCCTAATCGATCGACATTTTCCTTCAAATCTTCCTGGTGCTCCCTCTGTCAAGGCCGGTCTCGAGGTGGAGGTCTCGAGGACTTGGCTTTGGCTTGTGGCTCATTTATTTCCCGCACCTCACGAGACGAGCCGAGCCGTCTTCTGGCATACATTGGCTCTTCCAGTCTTTCTTGTCGTACTATGCCAAAATATCCCACAATTCTTCCTCATCCCAGAATTACTGTAAAACAAGGTCTTTGGGTATGCTCCCATCCCCGTGCGCCTCGCTTTCCCCCCCTTCCTTCTGACAGCGCGTCAGCTTGAGCCCACGCCTATGACGCATCGCCTTAACTGGGATTCATCCGTCTCTTCCCAGCGCTCTCCATAGACTCAGTTTTTGCGGACCCTGTGTATGGACTTCTACTTCAAATCGTGCAACCGACCTCCCTCCGCCATGGAGCCACCCGGCGTGCAGAGGCCACCGTCGAACAACTTCGATGCGCCTGTCCACAACTGGCCCCCGGCATACAACCTGTTCAATTTCTACCAAGCGCCTCCCGATGCCGACCCTTGGGTGCCCAAAGGCGTCATTCCGGAGCGCCATCATGGTCGCGAGAAGCCCGGAGCTATTGCCTCCCGCGAGGCAGGCCCGTCCCTCTCCGGATGGCGAAGTGCCGCTCCCTCCGAATGCGATACCATGCCTCTGGTGCCTGCACCGTCTGACTCGGGCTACGAGACCCGCGAGAGCTTGTCTCTCTTCGAGGGCATGGACCGGAGCCAGGACACCCAGAGCATCACTGGCCAGATGGTGGACTACCACCCGTTTGCGGGCCTCTCTTCGGACTCCTTGTCCCGTGACATGAACATGAACTTGCACGCCAACAGTTGGCCTCACCCTGCAGGCTCAGCCGGCCTAGATTGTCAAAGCGTTGCTCCCCGCAATGAGCTCATTTGTCTTGTGTGTCGGAAAACGGTCAAAACCAAGTCTCAACTCGCGTATGGGGCCTCTTTTCCAGTTCGAGCTGGGTCGAAGATCGTGTGTGTGGTCTCGTTAACTAACATCATTCCCAGAAAACATCACCAACGACACAGCAAGCCGCACAAGTGCGACGTTCCAGGCTGCCCTCGCCAGGAGGGCTTCAGCACGTTGAATGACTTGGATCGCCACAAGCGAAGCCTGCATCCCGACTTGGCCACCGCAGGCCCACGATATCGTTGCCACCTTGATCAATGTCAAAACAAAGATAAGCTCTGGCCGAGAGCTGATAACTTTCGCTCTCATCTCAAACGTGTTCACGCCATAGTTCTGAGTCCAGATGAGGATCTGATTGGATTTGTTGTTCCGTAAGTCTTTCTTTACCTCGCCTTCCCCGCCCCTTTTGCGCCCTCCCCCCCCCCCCCCCCCCCCCCCCCCCCCCCTCCCCCCCCCCCCCCCCCCCCCCCCTCGATCATTATATCTAAACATTCCTCAGATCTGCCTCCTGTACTCCCATCGTGCTGCCCCTTAACCAATCCAACCTCGAGGGCGTTGGTTCCGCCATGGAGTCGAGCTATCTTGAGTCCACTACACTTTTGAACCCCACACTTTCTCTTGATCCCAGGTCACAGAACCTTGCTATGTCACATGTTTCGTCTCAGGAAGCCGGCCCATGGGCCGACTCACAACCTCCTCAATTGGCGCCGACGGTCACGGTCTCGGACATATCTCGACCTGTGTATGTCAATCAGGATAAACCCCAGTCTGTTTCTGGCCCAGTCTCCGAGCTTCCAGACATGGCTTTGTGTGCGTCTTTTGGCTCATCACCACCTCGCGCCCCCGGGACTGGCTATGTGGTTTCGGCGCGAGCAGCTGAGTGCTATACATCGAGCCAGTATGGGGGTGAAGGCGATGGAATAACCAGTGGCCACATGTTCATTTCGGAACCGAAAGAAAAGGAAAACGTCGAAACAACGGAAGGTGACGACGAAAGCCAAGATGACGATTCCCAGCATCAGTCGCCTGCTGGCTCCAATCAATGCGACCCTGTAGACCAAGAGAATTCAGGTTCGGCCGTGTTCGAACGATGCACCACTCTCTCGAACCCAGCACCCCCTGCTACGACAAGAAGGGCAGGAACAGAGACGCCCAGCGAGATGGACATGGACGATCGAGCACTGTGGGCCTTGTTGCAGAAGGTTCCCAAACGCTTGCTTGAGAAATTCGTGCAAGAATCCGGAGCACATCCTGTCAGGGATTCACCCGCCTCAACCGCACCGGCTAAAGCCTCGCTACCCACATGCTCTACCTGTCACAAAACCTTTGCGCGGCAGTGTGAGCTCAGGTAAGACTTGTCCCTCGATTCCCCTACGATTCCCCTACGGTTCCCCTGCTACTATTGATTCCTCCAACACTCGAGTGTGAAACCACAGGAAACACCAGAGGAGGCACGATAAGCCATACGGCTGCACATTTCCCAACTGCCACAAGAAGTTCGGGAGTAAAAACGACTGGAAGCGGCATGAGAACAGTCAGCATTATCAACACGAAGTGTGGGGATGCAATGAACAGTCCGCAACGTCCCCCGACACACGGTGCGGCAAGGTCTTCCCCCGCCGCGCGCTGTTGAGGCAGCACCTGCAGACGTCTCACTGCGCGGCAGCGGGAGGACCCCTGGCGGAAAAGGAACTCGACGAATGCCGCGTGGACCAGAATGGGGAACCGAGGTTCTGGTGCGGTTTCTGCTCTCAGATGGTGGACACCAACCAGCAAGGGCTGCATTCTTGGGCTGAACGCTTCAACCACATCGACGACCACATCTCCGGGCGGAACGACTTGGCCAAGAAGACGATGGCAGAGTGGAAGAGCATTGAACCCGATATGGACGCGCTCGATGTAGCTCTCCTCAGCCCGCCTCTTATGAGGCCAGTGGAGAGGAGTTATGGTGACGCCACCCCAGTCCAGGCAGAAGAGGAGTTGCCCCAGTCTTACCCGAAAACCCCCGGGAAGCGAAAGCCCCATGACGATGAGGGGGCAGAGGAGTTCCAACCGAAACGGACGAGGAGAGAAGGGAATCTGATGTGGACCTGCGTGAGTTCCCAACCGCAACCACACTACTGGGGCAGCGATTCGTGCTTACATTGGGGGATAAACAGTGCCATTGCTCGATGGAATACAACGCGGAATTCGACTCTCTTTGCGTGTCTACGGACGGATGCAAGCATAGACGGTGCTGTAACTGTACCATGGTCGAAATCAAGCACGGGTAGTAAGTGTAAGGGCGGTGGCTCGCGACTAAATCACGAATGCACATGGCTCATGACGGGAATACCGGGTTTATGACACGATGAAGTCTAGCCGATTCAAGGGGCACGTTTTTACGAATGGATGACATGACCCTTGGGAACGTTAAGGGACTAGCGTAGTAGGCGTTTAGGACAGCTTGGGTTACATGTATGAGAAAATATCATGCAATAGAGATAAGGAAGAACAGAGAGAGGAGTGTGTGTGTGGAAGAGATGCTCATTTCCCATACATGGCCGTTATGTACGATTCACCGCCCACGGACCCGGTTCATGGCTCTGGAGCGATGCCACGCATCGGGCATGATCCAAGCATACAGGTACGCGTAGCCAGTTAGGTACTCGGGCTCGAGCGTAAACAAAAAAAACAGAGGATACATATTCGGACATAAGCCGGGACGATATCGACCCACTGATTTTCGCCACCCGGGCGTCTGGGACCAGGATCCCAGTGTACGTTGTACCTAGCGGCGCCTAGAGTTGACGGAACAGCGGTGTCGTAGTCGGACCTCCCCACCAGAGAGCTTGCCCCGCGGAATGAAGAGGAGAAGCGGTAGCTACCTTAGGTAGTTCTTATTCCAAAGGGAAGAGGGGAAGAGGTCTAGTTTAGTTTTCGCCCGGGCTACAGATTGAGAAGACATTAGGATGGGCAAAGGAATGACATGGGGAAAAGTTAGTTAAATGGCTGCAGGATGGAGAAAGAGGCTTGGAACAAAACCCGTTCGACAAGGGTACGTTTTGCTTGTGAGTTGGCGGACTTGTCTGAAAGCCGGCTTTACGGTCGCTTGCCTGGGGTTCTGACGGATACAATGTACGTTATTTAACTTGGCAGCACAACGGTTGATTCGCGAAATTAACGGTTCTAGAACGGACGTCAGGTTTATTCTTACCTACCTTAGGTATATAGGTAGGTAGGTAAGGTACTCTGTAATTACAGTATAATCGAGAAGACCTCGTGTACTCTGGAGACCGCAGTGCCAAAGAAGACCCCTGATATAGTGGGTCCACTACCTACCTACCTTAGTGGGTAAATAAGGAAAAGAGTTGTCCTTGGAACCACTAGTTATCCTTGGAAAAGCCCTCTTATCCTCAGTATCCGTTCTATCTTTTAATATATAGCAGGCCTTAATTATCAACTAATAGGAAGTACGGGAATTTCACTTTAAAGTGATTTTATTAGTCTATAGAAGTTCTACGTCTTCACGAAGCTATCGTGAGAAGGCAGGGGTAAGGGGGCAGAAGGCAGGAGTAATAGGTAGGTAGATAGGTAGGTTATATAGTAGGCGGTACGGTTATTCTGCTATATAACTCTACGATTAGGATCTTCTTCTTTTCTACAGCTTTAAGATCTTCTTCTATTACGGGTTAGCCCCGATATAGAGGATCTGGCTATACTCTGGATCTTCCTAGCTACGCGCTTAGTTAATAGACCTATATCGCCTAGCCATCGCCACCTTATAGCTAGCCTAGCGCTATAGACTTTTCTCCTTTTTCTTCTTCCTTCTTTAGTTCTAGATAATCTATTATTACGACCTTACTTATACCACGACCTATAACTAGTCGTTAATATATCTAGAACTTAGCGATACCCACGCGCTACGCTAATAATAGACTAAGATCCGAATACTACCGCCTAGTAACCTATTAGAATTAAATAGGTCGTGGAGTGGATAAGTCGACGCTTCGAAGAAAACGACTAAGCCTTAAATATAAGGCTAGGCCCTCTCCACGAGTAATACACCGATATTAACGCTAGGCTTACCCCGATATAAGAGTATTACTCGGAGATATATTAGTTTATTAAATAATAACGCGCGAGGGAAAAAGCCGATAAGCGATAACGCCTATTAGTCGAATAGCTTATAGCCTAGCTTCTAGGATCGCCTACTCCGTAAAACCTAATACCGCTAAACCTAAATATTCCGGCCCTCTTATAGACCCTGATAATTCTTACGCTAGTAGAATCCACGCTATCTCCGGTCCCTTTACCGGCGCTTTAGCTAATAATAATAATAGTAGCACCCCGTAAGACCATCGATAGCCCGGCGAAGTTTTTAGGGAAGAGGGAATACTATAGCGCGTAGGCCTACGCGATACGGTAGAAGCTTATAATTAATAGCGACCTATTCTAGAATAATATATAAGCCTAGTATACTATCTATAATTACTTAGGACCCGAGGTATAATAGGTAGTATCGGCCTTTTATAAAAGCGATAGGCTAAGTAAGCTTATAGACCCTAATAACTTTATAGCGTACCTTAATTATACTTACCTTAACCCTATAGAATAGTCGTAAGCCGCTTAAGCCCTATATATAATTTAATAACAGTCCGATAAGTCGTTTACTACCTTCTTACCCTATTTTAAAAGATAGATCGCCCTTATAGACGGTACCGAGTGGGAAGCTACCGTATAGATCTTATTCCTTAAGGGAGCGATCACCTCTTAACTTAGGGATAAGCTTATTTTAGCCCGTATTCCCACCGATAACTATACCGCGTAGGTTAACGGTATATAAGAGATCGCCGGGAAGCTTAAGGGTTATTAATTTAAGCGGAATTACGATAAGTAAGCTTAAGAGTACGCGACTACGAAGAAGGATATTAATAGCGATATAAAGATAGGTAGAGTAAACCGCGTTAGCGACGGGAAAACGAAGTAGGAGACTCGAATATACTATAACTATAATAAGAAAGGGTATATTACACGGAATTATGAGAAACTAAAGGAAAACTAAAAAATAGTTCGAAAGGTTAAAGAGTCTTATATAAAGGATTATAATAAGAGCGATAACGAGTCAACTAACGATAACGACTCGGAAAAAGAATAGCTCTAATATAAAAACGGGCGTTAAAGCCGATAGCCGTGATACGGTAGGAGTAGGAAACGTTTGAAGTATATACTAATAACGACCCTATACTTATTATAGCTAGAGTAAATAAACGGCGTATCCTTACCCTTATTAATACTAGTTACGACTACTATACCACTATAAGTAAACGGTTTACCTAAAGACTTTAATTACCGTTAATCGATAAGACGAATCGATTACTAAATAGCTTCTATAACCGCGCAGATACGGCGTTGGAGTGGTTCGGTAGACGGTTATATAACCCCTCTTTTAAGACCGCTGGATCCGCTACCTATATATATATTAAGGACAGACTCGGGATATCCCTATCGAGGGATTATAATATAATTATTATCCTCTTTTGTAATTACTTATTCTACGTTTAAGGTATCTTTCTAGTTTAACTTACGTTGCCCTAATTAGAATAGTGATTACCGATCTATTTCTTCGCTAAAGGTTATAGCGGTGTTAGTTATATTTTAGTTATATATTGTGGTTTCGCTAGACTAAGCTCTTTATCTAATCTTTATCTTAACGATCTAGTGCTACTATGTCTTTATCCAGTTATAATATAGTGCTCGGAGGCGGATTTATTCGGCGTCCCTAAAGTGTTCTAACCCTAATTAGAGTAATAGAGGCGCTTAAGGGAGGTTACGGCCCTCCTAAACGGACTATTAATTAATAACCCTAGGAAGAATATAAAGATAACGACTAAGGAAGGATTTAACGCTTTAAGACCGAGGGGAGATTTACCCTAATAAGATCAGGAAAAGAAATAACTACTTAGGTAAGAGTTAAAGAACTATTAACACTTTTAATTATAAGACCCGCCGCTACGGAGGTGGTAATTATAGGAACGGAAGAAACCAATTAGATCGCGATAGAGTTAGATTCCGGATATAGAATAGACTCGATAAGGGGCTTATAACCCCTATTATTAATTAAAATAGATTCTCGCACGACGGCGAAGAAAAGATAAGACCGCCGAGAGTAGCTTACCCGGATTAGGGTAACTAAACCCTAGCAGACCTAATAAAAAGCTAATACCAAGCATAGGAGCGAAATAACGATACCTTATAAGAGGACCCGATAGTCTAGTAAAGACCTTTACGGACCCTATAAGTAAGTTATAATACTTCTTCGTAAGACTTAGCGTATAATACTTTTAATATTAATATCCGTGAGTATAGCCCTTTTACTAATAGGGAATCTCCTAATTATAGGGGGCCTTTTCCTTTAAGGTGAGTTAGAAAAGCTAGACCCCGAAGATAAATATTATAGAATAAAATCTAAGACTACTATTACCCTCTTGTTAAAGACTTTATTACTCCTATTAAGGCGAGATAATATATATAATAACCTGGCTAGTATCTAGAATACTTATAGGATCTTCTTACTAAACGATTAATTCGAAGAACCTTACCCTAAACGCCCTAACCCTATTATTATTATTCGCCTACCCCCTCGCACTTATACCTAAAATACTATAGATACTTAGAATTAGTATCGCGAGCCTACCCCTATTATTATCGTTAGCGACTCCGATAATAAGGCTCCCTCGCCGGCTATTCCCCCTATCCTTACGCCCGCTACTTCTACTAGCCCTAATTAGGGGAACCACGATATCGGGGCTACGGCCTTACCTCCGCCCGCTTCTAGGCCGACTACTACGTTTACCGTAGCTCCGACTACTATTTCGATAATTACCCCTAATACTACCCTCGGATTAGCCTTTAGATCTGCCCCTGCCTATAAATCGACTACTACCCCTGCCCACCCTATTTTTACTACCTAGCCCGCTTTAAACGCTCCAACTACTACCGCCCCTAAGCATTAATAGCCCCCTACTACCGCTAAAGACCTAATTAAGCTACTATAAGCCCTGATAAGCCGTGACCGAGAGAGTACTATCGCCGAGGTTATTAGAGCCCTACCCCCTACTACCACTACGTCGAGAGTACCCCTAAATCCCCTGGCTATTAAAGCTCCCTACTTTAGTAGTAAGTCCCTCTCCACGTTTCTTTAATAGTATAATAACTATACTAAGCTTAACCGCCTTAGTAAAGCCGATAAAATCGCCTACGTTAACCTATATATAGACACGGCTATTCGTCCCGCCGTCGAACGCCTAATTAAAGAGGTTTAAGCCGCTAAAGGCAGTTAGTCTAATCTAGTCGAGAAGCTTATTAAAGAGTACTCTTATCTAGATCCTAACTACTAACTTAACTTCTCTTATAAGATTTATTAGCTTCGGGTAAAATATAAGACGTATAAGATTAATAGCGTTTATTAGGTTAGGGACTTACTATAGTAAATCACTATCTAGAAGGCTAAGGCAGAGCGGGTCTAAGGTACTTTTATCGAGGACTCTAAGCTCTACGGTATTATCCTTACTATTCTATATAGGGATATCTATATATTTATCGCTAATAAGCTTAAGATTTAAGGCACCCACTTAAGAAAGATAGTTAAGAGCTATAAGCTACTTTTAGACCTACTATGCGAGTAGTCTACGGATATTTAGGAAGTAAAGAGTAAGCCTATAGATAGGGACGCTATACTAGGTATAGCTAAATCTAATTAGCCTAATAGTACCGCTTTCTAGCCCACGATCTTAAGGCGGCCTACTATAGTTTAGGAGTCTATAGCCTCTTAATCGGATATAGATAAGCTCGCCAACCTCCTTAAGAAGTATACTATTTCCCTTATCTATAATAGAGCTAAAGGCGTTAGGGGTATTACCGCCTAAGTACTCGCCCTATCTAAGAGGATAGGTATAGAGAAGGTCTAAGCCCTCCTCGCCACGAAGTCTAATCTAAAGAACGCCTTTTATACCGTCCTTAAGCACGCCCCTTAGCCTACGATAACTGCTTTAGTACACTTCGCCACCCCTAATTAGGCTAATAGTGCCGCTTCCTAGCCTAATAATGCCTAGTATACCGAGGAGATCTACTACGGAGGACCCCGCCCTAGATATAATAACCGGCGTAATAATAGCCGCTCGACCTAGTAACACGATAACCGCCTAGGATAGCAGAGAGGTGCTTAGAATAATGGCTAGCCCCCGCTAGCACGCTATTACTACTACGGCTAAAAAGGGTATCGGAGAGATAACTACCTTATCCTAATCCACGATAGCGCCTATAACCTAGTTAAGTAGGAGTTCCCCGTGTATTTAGTTATAGATTAGACCGGTACCTAGGTAGTCTACCTAAAAAGCGAGCTACGAGTTAATAAGTACTAGCTATACCGACGCCTTATACTATATTAGCTAGCCACTAAGCTTTATAGCCGATTTAAGGAGCTTATAGACCTCTATATTAAGACCTTCTAGCCCGCTACCCTCCCCTATAAGACTAATAAGACTAATAGGCTTATAATTAAGTATATAGTTAAGTAGGTATAGAGGTAGTAGACCGGTTAGAGTGGTTAGGCCACCTAAGCCACTTAAGCCTTAAGGGTTATTAAGGTCACGGGATCTATTAACTTTATTACTGCTAAAGTGTATACTACGTCTATATCTTAATATACTTCGACCGACCCCTAAGACCCTCTTCGTACTACTAGGAGCGGTAGAATTAGTAAACCCACGCTAAAAGTAGCTAGTTCCTCTAATTAGGCCGTTTAATAGACACTAACGACTCTGGAAAGCTCCTAAAGGGTTATAGAGATAGTTAACGACACCGATAGAGACGATAGTCTAACCCCTAATTCGATAACCCCTATATCTAAACCTATTATTACCTCGACTACTACTTAGCCTATCTCGCGAGCCTCGGCTTAAAAGGATACCCTTAACTTATTTAACTAGGAGGCCGTTATATAGAAAGTCCGCGAGAAAAGCCTAAAGCACCTTTTAGAGATAGAGGTTAAGGTTCCTATAGTTTACCTCCTCTTTACTAATAATGCTATCCTCGCGGACTACGAGGAGACGCTAAGGCCGATTAGTAGCTAGGTAAAGCCTTATAAGGTTATCCGCTTAACCCCTAAAAAGGCCTTTTTATAGACTCTTTACCCCTAGGACCCGAATATCCTATATAGTTTACGAATACCGCGACCGCTGCTCCTACGCCTAACGGTGCCCTATCTATCACGCCCGCCCCGATGATTAATAAACTAAAGCCTCCTACTATTTACGCTAAGTATATAACGATACAGGTTAGCCTAACTAAGCGAATAGCTAAGGCCTGCCCTATAAAGAACCGTTTTTACGTAGTTATTAATATAGAAGCTATTTTTAATACTATCCGGCTAGACCTCGTGGAGAAGCTAGGACTACGGGGCCGTGTCGGTAAAAGTAATATCGCGATTAAGGGGATTAACGATATAAATAGGGTAAACTACGCAGGATATCTAGAGAAGCACCTCTAGGTCGGGGACTAGCACGGGAAAATCTATTTTATAGTAATCGAGGGAATAAGGCCTAGGATACTTTTTAGCCTGCCGTTCTTACTTAATAGTCACGCCTCTTTTACTTATAGGGACGGATAGATCGATATAGACTTCGCCTATAAGGATACCCGTATTATTATCCTTATCGCTAGTAGAGAATAGGTCGACGACCGCCCTTATAGATAGAGCTAGCCTAAGTTTAAAAAGGAGGAGAAGCGTTAAGAGGAGGAGGATTTAATTAATCTAAGTATCGGATAATAGGGGGAGGATAGCGTCCCTTATAGTTAGTCCGGGGCCGCTACCTTAATATCGAGTAATAATAGGACTAGCGGTTCGCCCGACTAAGGGGCGAAAGAGAAGGAGGAGGCGAGGAAGGAGAAGGAAAAGAAAAAGAAGAGCGACGACGATATTTTCTTTTATTTAGATAATAAAGACGCTACTACTTTAGTAGCCTTCCTCTTTACGGAGGAGGTAAAGCCCCTAACGAAGAGAATTTATATAGCCTTAAGGGCGATACTATAGAATTAGGGCCGAGGATATAAGAGGTGTATCGCGGAGGCTCCTTATATAATAACTATAACTATATAATAATAACTAATTTATACTAACCACTTATCCTTTTCGACTTTTCTATACCACTATTAGCCTAATTACCTTCATAGCCTCTTAGTCTTATATTTTCGGAAGGGCCGGACGATATAAGATAATTCCTAGATAAAAGCGCTTAAGGCTTTAAAGAAAGAGGAGGATAGTATTATTAGTATAGCCGCGGTTACGATAAAGAAGCTATAATAGCCTAAGAGGAGGAAGTCCTAGGATCTTATTAAAAAAAGCGTATTATTCCCCTGATCCCGAAGGCGTCTTTACTATATAGAAGCCTAAGGCTCTTAAGGTTTACCCTCTTAACGACGTTCCGTCTAATAAAAGTGTCCCCGATAAAGACCCCTACTAGAAGAAGAATATCCTCGTAGAAATTAAAGAGAAAGACTAGGAGCTAGAAGATAAGCGGTTTATTAGCCTGATTATACCGAAGTTTTCTAAAATTATACCCTGTTCACGCCTTATACCTAGAAGACTTAACGCTATCCTAAAGACTATCGACTATTTAACCCCTAAGGAAAAGGAGCTCCTAATAAAGGTCCTTCTAACCGCGAGGTAGCTATTACGTAGAACTAAACTAAGTACGGCCGCTTTAATGAATAGGTAGCCCCTTTATAGAAGATTCGAGCGGTTCCTTATAAGGCGTGGTAGGCGAAGGGGATCCTTATCCCTAAGGCTCTAGAGTCTATAGTCGTGCAGATAATACAGGACCGCCTTAAGAAAGGTGTGATCGAGGAGAGCTATATAGCCTATTATAACCCCTAGTTCCTAGTTAAGAAAAAGGACGGTAATATACGGCTTATTAACTCGGCTACTAAGATTAACGTAATAACCCTTTAAGATACCTTTATACCGCCTAAGGCCGACGAGTTCTCCGAGGATTTCGCTATATATAAGCTTATATCCCTCTTAGACCTTTTTTCCGGCTATAATTAGGTTACCCTTAACGAGGAGTCTTAAGATCTAACTACCTTTATAACTATTATTAGACTCTTTAGGATATATACTCTTCCTTAGGAGGCTATTAATTTAGTGGTCTAGTCTATACGTATTATAACCTATATCCTTTACGATCTTATCCCCTAGTGCTATAGACCCTTTATTAACAATATTATAGTAAAAGGACCGATAACTACCTACGAGGATACCCTAATTAGACTAGGAATTCGCCGTTTTATAGCCGAGTATATCGCTAATATCGATAAAGTGCTTCTTAACGTGGAGCTAGCTAAAGGTATTATTATAGGTATTAAAAGCTAGTAGTATTAGAAAGTAGCTACTATCGTGGGCTATATCTACGGTATTAATAGTTATTCTCCTAAGCAGGCTAAGATTATAAAGGTCTAAGAGTAGGAAAGGTATAGTATAGTTTCTGATATTCGTTTATTCCTGGGTCTTATTACCTTTTACCGAGTCTGGATTTATAAGTTCGCTATTATCGCTAGACCCCTAACCGACCTACTATGGAAGAATACTGCCTTTAGGTGGGAGGAGCCTTAATAACACGCTATAGACGCCCTTAAGAAAGCCCTTACTATAGCCCCTATCCTGATTACTATCTAGTACGGCGAAGGCGTGGGAGTTATCTATATTATCGTCGACGCTAGTACGGATAGATAGGGTAGAATCCTCGGATAGTATATTAAGGATAAAAGAGCTATAGTATAATACGAAAGCGGCCGTTAATCTCCTATAAAGAGGATCTATAATACTAGTAAGCTAGAGCTAAGGGGAGTCCTAAAGACCCTTCGGCGCCTACGTAACTACCTTTATAGGGTTTACTTTATCCTCGAAACCGATGCCTAAGCCCTTTTATCCTAGTTAAAAGGATCTATTACTAACCTCCCTAATACCCTAATTACCCGATAGCCCGCCTGGATCCGGCTCTTCGACTTCGACGTTAAGTATATTAAAGGATCTAAAAATACTATAGCCGATAGACTCTCGTGGATACCCAGAATACCCTTTAATTAGGCTAACGACAATACTAAAGGAGACCTAGATAATTTCGTGGATAATAGAATCTTCCTTACGGAAGCCGAGAAGTAGTTCGATAACCCTGCCTTAGCTAATAATATCCTTAATAAGGACTTTATCTGGAGTTAGTTTTCCCGATAAGTAGCCACCTTCTTAACGACCTTTTGCGTGCCTAGAGGAATAGATCCTAAGGAAGCCTATAGAGTTAAAGATAGAGCTACCCGTGCATTCCTTAAGGATAGTATAAACCTATTTAGACTTATTTCCCCGATTAGAAGAATTTTCCCTATATTTATTATTTATTATATTTATAAGTAAGCCTAACTATATAGACGTTATAAAGATATACTACTATACACTCTCTTTTCTATAATAAGCATAGGTTTCTTTTATTATAATCTTAAATTCTTTACTTCTATTCCCCTAATCACCGTATAATTTATCGGACCTAAGCTAAATTACACCTGGTTTAATATAAGCTACCTATTCTACGGAAAGGAGTTATAGTCGGGAATAACTAGTATAAAGATAGTTATTAAGGGTATAATATAATTAAGAGAAATACCGTTAGAGGCTATAAGCCGTAAACTGTAAATCCCTCCTTTACTAACCCTAGTACTAGTAACTTATTAGGTTATTACGTTAATCTTAAAGGCCGAATTTAGAAGTATAAAAGCTACCCCCTTTCTACTACTTAAAGCCCCCTTTTCCTAATCTCTATTACTAATCGCTCTCCCTATAACTAATATTATACCCCTATTCTCCTAACTATACCTATATATACTACCCTTAAGCCTACTATACGTAAGTTCCTCGTCCGGAAAGAAAAGACTAATACTATACCTATCACTAGAAAAGTAAGTTCAAGACACTAAGTCAACGGCGTTAAGAGCCCCGCTAGAAAAACCTCTAATAAAGAAAAACGTAATATTACGATAATAACGGCGGTAATAATAATAAAAACCGGAAAACCCGGGGATTCCCTAGTTTTATTAGTCTAATTAAGCGATTACCGGCCGCTACCTATAAATCTTATTCTTCTTATAAGGGCTTTATTAGTAGATAGGCCCGTGGAGTCTACTCGTGTAGAGTAGAAAACGGATTATTATAAAGAGAAGAAAAAAGAGAAGAAGATAAGCCACGAAGAAGACCTCCTTTTATACCTTATTTCCCCTAACCTTACTACCTATTCCCCTGATTAGACCTATTATAAAGTTCTCGCGAAAAGAGTAATGCCCTAAATACTAGGGAACGTCACTGTATAGAAATCCCGTTTATCTATTAGAGATATATTATTTAGATAATTAACTATCTAATTCCCTTCCCTATAAGCTACCCTATAAACCGCGTACCTATCCTTACCACCTATTCCCCTAATTATAAAGTACCCTATTAAGTAAATAACTTAGTTTCTAGGTTAGGATCTCTTTTATAGTTACCTTCCTTAGGCCTGTACTTCTTAAAGACCCGGCGCTAGACCTAAGCCCCCTTAGGAAGCAGAATAGTCTAGTAGATAACTGTTTCCTCCCGGTTAGGCACCTCCTTAGCCTTACGGATAATATTATAATACCTATCTACCTCCTTCCTATACCGAGCTAAGAGTATTAGGATAAGACTAAGTAAGCTATCGTAAGCCTTAGAGGTCTTACCACTATAGGCCTAGCGTATTTAGCGAGTAATCTCGTGGCCTATAGCGGTTATATTAACTAGGAAAACGCTAGTCCGAGGGGAGTAGATCGGGTATCGTTTATCGTTTTAGAAAGACTACGGTAGCACTAAGTTATCCTTAGGGAGGGGATTATAGTGTTTAAAGCCGGGGTGATTATTATCGGGCTAGCTAATCTTATACTTAGCCTACTAGAACTCCTTACGGAGGCCCTTATCTCGGAACGTATAAGTAGACTTATAGAATAGATAGTTAGCGTAGTCGGGGAAGCGTGGATTCTGCGGCAGGGAGACACACTTATAGAATAGGTATATAATCTTAGTATTAACCCGATCTATTATAGCTATCCAGCGTTCTTCGTAGTATTAGTAGGGCACCTTATTAACTACGCTATATACCTATATAATAAGTGCCCTAGCGGCGTAAGGCCTTATCACGACCTTTATAATATACTCTTTTTAGGGGCCTGTAAGATCCTTAGCTATAAAGATATAACGGCGGAATAAGGGCGTCGTAAAGAAGTCACGTATTTCCCTAAATAGAGCCTATTCCACGTCCCGGTTAGTAATATTTAATAAAGTATCCTAAAACCGGTTCGTAACGGTAAGCCGGGTATCTAAATCGATAATAGAAGATAGAAGGTCGAGCTCGATATACGAAACGCCGCCCTTACTAGCCACCTCGAACTAACCGATATAAGTGTTAACCTTAGTATTAAAGTTAGCACGCCCTAATTAGAGTAACCACGAGAAATAAGGAAGGAAAACTTATAGTTATATTTATAGGCGTTACCTAAACGTTATACTCGTTAGGAGTGCCCCTTATTGAACGCGTCTTAGACTAAAACCACGGAATAGGCTTAATAGACTCCTATCTACTAACGGCCTTCTTACCTTTATACGGTTCCGCTTTATTTAATACCCTGATTATATACTTAGAAGCTATAGTATACGTTTAAGAAGTTAGGAAGTTATTATAGTGATAGTGCTATCGGTAAAGATAACTATAGAAGTGGTGATATTATTTAGAAGAAGAGGAACGAAAAGCCGGGGATCCTATATCTTTTATATTTAAAAGACAGATAAGTAAAGACGTTAACTAAGCGGCTTATAGCTTCTATAAGTTAAGGGAGGCGTCTTTAACGAAGTAATTATAACTATTCGACCTGTCTTTATCGCTATTTATAGCTACCTCCTTTTATTTTCCTTTATTATAGAATCACGACTCCGCCTACTACCTAATACTAAACGAAAAGCCTTATTAGATATTTACTAGCTAATTATAGTAAGCGCCGAAGCTAGTTAGCTAATTATAGTAAGCGTTTCTAATATCGATTTCCTAATTTAGCACCTTCTTTCCGATTTTATAAAGGCTATCTTTATCACGACTTAGGAAATAACCTCTTTTAACGACTAAAAGACCGTTCGAGCTATAGTTATAAGCTAAGGACTCCTGCTTAAAGGGAAGAGCTTTTAGAAGAGGTCCTTAGAGGATAGAATAGAACCCTCCTCGGCCTTAATCCTAATCTCCCCCCCTTCGATATTTCCTTATAGACTTAGGCTTACCTATTCTTCCCTATTATATTTTACCCCTTTTCCGCTATTTTAATCTCCCTGTTTCCCCCCCCGAATATCCCTTCTTCCCTTTTTCTCTCTTTCTTTTCGTAAGAAATTATTACTAAAGACCCTAATTAGGGTAACGTAAGTAACCGTAGATACTAGATCCTATAAATATCGACGCTATAGCCGCTAATAACTTTATAGACTACTAGGCCACCGCCCCTAAGGGCTTAGACCTAAATAAGGGTATTTAGCCTAAGGGACGGACCGCTATCGAGTCGAGTACTAGGCCCCGTAAGGAGTATAACCCTAAGAAGAGTAGGTAGGCGTTCTTAGTAAGTGGTTTACCGCACCGCCTTTTTAAGGCCGTAGATAATAATACCCCTTATACTAGGTTTAGAGCTATCTTAAAGGATAGCTAGTAAATAGTTTAGGTACTCCTGGATAAGAATAAAAATAACGGGTTAAACGTAGAGGCTATAGGGCTCGCCGTATTATAATCGCCTCCAATAATCTTCTATAGCGAAGGATATCTTAAGGTCCGTTTTATCTTAATATTAGCCTACCGGCTACGTAAAGATATTAAGGCCGATAGGTGGTAAAAGAAGAGCACTATAAAAGAAGTAATAAGTGCGGTAGTTAGCCGTAGGTAAGGGAATTTAAGGCCTACGGTATTCCTTAATAAGATTCCGTGCTAGGGAATAGATACTAAGGGTAAGGCGGAGTTTATAACTCTCTCCGATAAGGCACGGTAACGTGCTAAAACTAGCCGTTTTATCCCTATAATCTACTATATTAACGGTAACTATTTCGTTAGTCTAATTATCGACTAGGAGACTTGGATTATATATAGGTATAATAGTATATAGTCTAATAGTAAAGGTAAACGACGCCTCCTCGAAGTCGCCCGTCTTACGATATAGTGGATAATTTCTATTAGAGCTCTTAAATAAGCCGTTAATAGTATAGCTAGAAAGTTCTATATTATCTCTAGCCCTATATAGCTAGACGGTTACTTATATAGTCCTTTTATTATGGAATAGATTAAAGCTTTAGTCTAAGAGGGATACCTATTCCCTTAGAGCTCTAAGATTTATAGGTTTACTTAAGGTCACTATTACGGGAATAATATAGGGAAATATACTCGGTATATTAAAGAAGGCTAGGTGATTTATATTAGTAAACTCTTCGGCTTTAGTTATTATATAGAACTAGCTATAAAGCCCGCGACACCGCCTCCTAAGGCCCTTAAAACGACTGGATTCTAGCCTATTAATATGACTAAGAAATGGATACCGGTTAACCCGTCTAAGGGTCCTAAGACTCCTAAGATACCTAAAGTTAAGGAAGAGTCTATTAACCTTACTAGTTCCCTTACTCCCGAGATTATAGACCTTATTAACTCGTCCGGCCAGAGTTTCCAGGACCCCTTAGTATTATCCGATAATAGTAGTAACGTCGATAACGTAGGTCTTAGTAGTCTCGAGCTCTAGATACCTAAGGGTAAGAAAGCCGTAAAGTAGACGCCGCCGGCTATTAAGAAAACGCCGCCCCTAAAGATACCGAAGATACCTAAGACGCCTAAGACTCTAAAGGCCTCTAAACCATTTACTGCTTTAAAGAAAAGGAGTTACGATATCTAAGATAAATAGGAAAAGAAGGCGAAGTACTAGGCTAAGGGCACGGAGATATCTTTTTACCCGCTTTATTATAGACTTATAAATATACGGCCTTTAGCTAAGCTCGTTAGTCCTATCAGGCTAAGCCTATATACTAAGGAAGAATAGGTCAAGTCCTTTAATAACCTATACCGAGTAGGCCTCCGTGATGTAGTGGCTAATAGCGTGCTATATCTACCGCCGCCTCGGGCTATACCTTAAGAAGAATAGCTTTATTATAACGCGGGGATTAAATAGGAGGCAGATAAGGCTACCGCTACTTAAAAGGCTAGGAAGGCTAATAAGCCTAACTATATAGTCGGAGGAAGAACCTTACGAAAGCGTAAGTAGAGGTATATATAGAGGATTAGATAAGAGATATCTCGAGGAAATAGTCGGTGGAGATAGTAAGGGAATAGTATATACGGAGGAACTGGAACTAAGAGGATCCCTAATCAGGTATATATAGAGGACGGGGTGATTAGAGGAATAAGGGTATACGATAGCTTTTTACTTAGTTTATTTACTTATATCTACTTATTTTTAGGAGTTATCTACGCTATAAGGGCGTAATCGAGATAACTAAGGCCGTATTATAACTGTGTAGATACGGCGTTACAGTAATTCGGTAGACGGTTATATAACCCCCCTTTTAAGGCCGCTAGATCCGCTACCTATATATATATTAAGGATAGGCTCGGGACGTCCCTATTAAGGGATTAAAATATAATTATTATCCTCTTTTATAATTACTTATTCTACGTTTAAGGTATCTTTCCAGTTTAACTTACGTTACCCTGATCAGAATAGAAACTACCGATCCACTTCTTCGCTAAAGGTTATAGCGGTGTTGGTTATGTTCTGGTTATGTATCGTGGTTTCGCTAGACTAACCTCTTTGTCTGATCTTTGTCTTGACGATCTAGTGCCACTACGTCTTCATCCAGTTATAATAGGATACGTGTCTAAGAAGAGTAGATAGGCTTTTCCCTCGACCGGCCTTCCCTACCGTCTATTCGACGTGTCTAATAATAACCCTCTCTTTTTCGGGTTCGCCGTAAGCGACAAGGCTAACTAAAGGGCTATTTAACTACTCCTAGAGGGTATAGAAGGGGAGTATTTAGGAGGAGAGGCGGCGAATAATATAACCCCATTAACTCCTTTAGTAAAGGTCCGTGGGGATAGTGTTATCTCTGCCTAAACGACCCTACTAGCTACGTAGAGAGTGTATAGTAATCTCTCTAAAGGCTAGTGGTTAGAGAAATCCACTATAGAAGACCTAATCAGGGTAATAATTACTAGATAGATCGGGGATACTAGGCCTAAGGCCTGGATTAATAACGTTGATTCGTGGGGATACGACGCTAAGAGGAAGAAGTATAACTACTTAGATATTAGCGATAAGGACCTTTTTTATATTACGATAAGCCGGTTAATTCCCTTTATATACCACGTTAGAGGTAACCACTTCGTTAGCCTGATCTTAGATTAAGAGACTTAGGTTATATACGTATACGATAGTATATAGCACGACGGAGGGGCTAAGAAATATCTACTAGAGAGCTTCTAAGGAGCTATAAGCTAGCTACAGTATATTAAAGCGCCCGAGGAGGCTATGGATAGTCTAAACAGGAAGTTCTATATCGTCTTTAGTCCTTAGTAAGAAGACGTATATTCGTGCGGTCTATTTATTAGTGAATAGATCCGTTCTGTTATTTAGGAGGGTTACTTATTTCCTGTATCCTTTAGGCTATATCGATTATAGGATAGACGCTATTATGCTACCGATAATGCTAGTTATATATAGTATATCCGGTATAGCTGGTTAAGCTATATAGGCGAACTCTTCGGCTTCGGCCACTAACCTAAGCTGGCTTTTAAGTAATCTACCCTAATCCCTAACCTAATTTCTATTACTACTCCTATCACGACCCCCTCCTATAATCTGCCTAAGATAACGGGTTTTAAGCCTATTAATATGAAGTGGACGCCCGTTAACCCGCCTAAGGGACCGAAGACGCTAAAAACGCCTAAGGCGCCTAAGACCCCTTAAACGACTATACAGGAGTCCCCTTCCCCTAATTAGGGACTAACTAAAGTCTCGGCGTTTAATAATAATAATAGCGGCGCGTTCCTAGAGCTAGGTAACCTTAAGCTTACCACCCCTAAGTATAAAAAGGCCACTAAGGAAAATACGCCCCTAGCTGCTAGACCTTCTCCTATTACGGTACCGCCTAAGTCTCCGAAAGTCTAAGCCCCTATTAATTCCCCTAATCCGAAGAAGGTTAAGCTAAAGAAGTAGTCGAAGCCGTAGATATAGTAGCCGTAGCCCGCCCTAGTTAAGATTAGCTTAGCCACCGGCTACTATATGCACGAGGGAGAGGACCTTATTAATTTTGCCGTGAGGACTAATATATAGAGTAAGTGGGAGAAGGACGGAGTATACTAGGACCGTGGTCTAGAAATATCCTATAGCCTGCTATTCTATAGGCTAATCGAGATAAGGAACGTGCCGTTTAGACCGAGTAACTATAGCCGGGAGGATTAGGTCTAGTCGTTTAATAACCCCTATAGAGCCGCTTTACAGGATACCGCTACTAATAGTAGTAAGTATCTTCCGCTATCGCGAGTAGTAGAGTAGGGAGGCTAGCGTTATTATAATACCGCCGTCGAGTGGGAGGTAGATAAAGCTACTACTAATTAGGAAGCTAAAAAGACTAGTAAGCCTAACTATATAGTCGGAGGAAGAACCTTATAAAAGCGTAAGTAGAGGCATATATAGAAGATTGGATAAGGGACGTCTTAAGGTTGTAGCCGATAAAGATAGCGAGGGAATAGTATATACGGAGGAATAGAAACTAAGAGGATCCTTAACTTAGTATACGTGGAGGACGGGGTGATTAGAGGAATAAGGGTATACAATAGCTCTTTACTTAGTTTATTTACTTATATCTGCTTATTTTTAGGAGTTATCTACGCTATAAGGGCGTAATCGAGATAACTAGGGCCGTATTATAACCGCGTAGATACGGCGTTGGAGTGGTTCGGTAGACGGTTATATAACCCCCCTTTTAAGGCCGCTGGATCCGCTGCCTATATATATATATTAAGGATAGGCTCGGGATATCCCTATTAAGAGATTATAATATAATTATTATCCTCTTTTATAATTACTTATTCTACGTTTAATGTATCTTTCCAGTTTAACTTACGTTGCCCTAATCAGAATAGTGACTACCGATCTACTTCTTCGCTAAAGGTTATAGCGGTATTGGTTATATTTTGGTTATATATCGTGGTTTCGCTGGACTGACCTCTTTGTCTGATCTTTGTCTTAACGATCTGGTGCCACTACGTCTTTATCTGTCGTATAGGCACACGGACCACGACGTGGTCTATAGGAGATCCAGGGGGGATCCACGCTATAACTAAGGGCTTCGGATAAAATAGGGGCGGATACCGGAAAAGACCGGATAGGATCTAAATGACTTAATACCCATAATAGAGTCTTTACCACCTAAATTAAGGATATAAAAGACTCTCCTAGATATAACTTAATATAATACATATACATAAGATTTCTATTCTACTAAGTTAATTATTTAAGTGCCTATTTAACGTGCGATAGTTATAAGCCCGGTTTATAACGCCTAAACGATAAATATTAATAAGGCTACCCCTATTCTATTATAAAGAAGTAATCACGTCTATATAAGCACTCTTAAATAACTACTATCGACTTAATTAGAGTAATTAAGAGATTAATTAACCTACTTATTAATTAACTAACCGATAAACGATAAACTAGCAAAGATATCTTCTAATGTATCTAACGCCGAATAGAAGGCGGCCGCTACTACCCTTATTGACTAGAGGGATTAGGCGGTTTAGGAGCGCGCCGTACGCGGTAAATCGGCCTCCTACTAGGATAAGTACCTTAATCTAAAGCTAAGCGATAAGGAGGCTAATGCTTATCTCCTCCCCCTGCCTATACCGCCTAACGTCCGTAAATATAAGGCTCTCGCTATAGACCCTAAAGCGGAGGAGGCTATAGCCACTACCGTCACGGCTACTCCGTCTTCTACTATCATGCTAAAGGGCGATAAGGCCACGGACGCCACGGATACCGTTACTATAGCCGCTACCACGGCCGCTACTATAACGGCCACGGCCGTAGATAAAAAGAAAACGGCCGCCCGCCGGAAGGCTACGGCCGTAACGGAAGAACCACCGACTAAGACGCCCACATTTATCGATGACCTCTTTAAAAAGGGGCGTACGCGCTACCTATAAGATCGCCGCGTATACCGTGAGGAAAAGGTAGACTATAACGCGTAGTAGAAGGAGTTTAACGAGGTATACTCCTATATCGAAAGGACTATTTATACCACGTTACGTAACCTCCTCGTATAGCTATAGGACAATACCGTAAATAACCCGCGGGCCTAGATTACTCTCCTATACGTGTAAGCAGGACTAACACCTATAGACCTCTATAAGGAAGCCCTAGTCCTATACCGATAATACACTACGTCTATAAAGGCTATACCTAAGGATATAGACGGCTAGGTTATAAGCTAGAAAATAGCGATAATACACTATGAATATATAGGCGTTTTAGAGCGATATATTCTTAAAGGCTATCCCTCCCGTGATAAGGAGGCCCTATAAGATATACGAAAATACCTATACCACCGCCGCCTATTAGTATATAAGGCCGGATATACGCCCTTATACCTAGCGTGGCCGTGAAGATATTATAAAGGTCGCGGAAAAGAAGATATGTATTTATAGTTTTAAAAGCCGCGTGGATACCGCGATATAGAAGAGGCGGGAAGTAGTAGCTACTACCGCTAATAAGATAAAGGAAGTCTAGGAAGATTAACTCTATAATACTACGCCTACTATAGTTTATAAAGACCTATCCGTTACCGCGACGGGGAGACTAAGAGCCCCCCTAACCTAGGGGGTAACGCGTTATCGTACGATAACACTATTAAGATTATAATACGAATAGGGGATATCCCTTTCTATTAACTAAGCCAGAGCGCTATTATACTACGCGATCCTAGACTCAGGATCGTTAATCTATATCTTTAATAATCGAGGCCGTTTTATAGCCGTTAGACTACCCACGGTTAATTCATTAACGCTTTAGGTAGGTACTTATAAGGCTCCTATCCTCGGATATGGAGATATTAAGCTACGTGTATAATCCCTAGCGGGCACGAAAAGGCTACTACGCCTCCGTGACGTTATATACTTTAAGGAATTCGTCACTAATATCGTCTCGGAATACTAGCTACGCCTATAAGGTTACCGCTAGGATACTGTAAACGATACTATTATTAGATTTGCCGATAACCGGCCTATCTATAAGCTGCTAGATATCTACGGCTAGTATATAATCGAGCGCGTAGAAGCCACGGCCGCCACCGCGTTCACGGTCTTAGTAAGGCACCCCCGCGATAACCCGTATAGAAGATCACGATAACCGCGGTAACCGTAGAAGACCACGGTATAATGGTAGCACGAACGCCTCGGCCACTACGGCACCGATACTCTCGTAATTAAAGACTATATCTCTTATAGTGATAATATCCGTTAGGTATAGTAGCTAAATACGGAAGCTATTTAAGGATTAGTATCCGACGTGATAACCGATCTATGCCTTCGGCTCTAGCCTTCGTAGGCGGTTTCTTTTAGCTTAAGCATCGCGCGTTTTTATAAAGGCTTTATAGCCGTAAGCTCGTAAGTATGTAAGGTTAGGTTAATAGTCGTGCAGGCCTTCGTATAGTGTCTTTTAGTCGTTAATATATCGTGGTGTTCTATTATACAGATACATAGTAGTCTTAAAGATCTTAGGCTAAATAGATATAGGCAGATTAGCTTTAATCCTTATAGCCCTCGCCCTTCTCTTAATGATACCTTTAATCCGTTCTATAACGCTATTCTAATCCTATAAATATAGTACTAACGGCTAGCCTTCTACCCCTTTAGCAGCGAGGAAAGTAATAACTTCTAGATACTAAAATATCTTAGAATCGGCCTATAGAACGCGTGGCCTAATATCGAATCAGGTCTTAAGTAGAGTAAAAACGTCCTTTAGAGCGTATAGGATAGAGCCTTAGTCTCTTTTCTATAGATAATAATCCTATATATAACCTGTATACACGTCTATAACGAATATAATAGACTTATATAGTCTGCCCGCTAACTACTCCGCCTTTTCTAGATCGTTAAAATTAATAGCTAGGGCCTCTCTGGGCTTTGACGGGTAAAAGGATAGTATCCGCCGCATCTACGTAGACACTTACGACTATCTATACGCGTTATAGTCCGTTATACGTAGTCCCTTTATCTTTACCCCCTAAGTAGCGTCGACGATCTTTACGAGAAGATAAGATACTCGACGGCAGGATTAAAACGCTATAACCTATAGCTTCCGCCGAGGAAATCAGGGAACGCTTATAATCTATCCGTATCACCTAATCTAATAAGACTACGAATAGGCTATTATTAAGAGGCATAGCCGTAGATGTATTAGATCTCGAGTCGGAAGACTCTAATGCCACCGCTCTTACTACGGGTAAAGGTAAGGCCGTTACTATTACTACGAGAGAGGCTACTACTATTACTACAGATAAGGTTTTAAATCTATAGCCTAATATCTAGGCTATAGATTTAGAACCTTATAACTCTAATGCTACCGCTATTACTACGTGAGAGGCTATTACTATTACTATAGACTATATCACCGCTATTACTACGGGCACCGCTATTACTACGGATACTACTATTACTATAGAAGAAGACTATACTACCGCTATTACTACGGATACTACTATTACTATAGAAGAAGACTATAC
>NW_021167085.1:2125463-2295441 GCF_003711515.1 Sodiomyces alkalinus F11 | reverse complement strand
TACTACTATTACTATAGAAGAAGACTATACTACCGCTATTACTACGGATACTACTATTACTATAGAAGAAGACTATACTACCGCTATTACTACGGGCTAGGAAAACGCTACCGCTATTACTACGGGAGAGGCCACCGCTATTACTACAGACACTTCACGGTTTACTACTATAAGGTTTAAACCGTTTCCCACGCCTCTAATATCCCCTGAAGATCCCGCGCGCGCGTTCCTTATAGCGTTAGCGGTAGTCAGGGGCGCTAAGGTAAAAGAACACGATAACCACTAACGGACAGCTATAGGTGCCCTTAGGGGGTGCTTATCGGCTATACTCCTATCGGCCGCGCGCCTATTACCTGCGCGCCTATCTATCACGAGAACTATTATAAGTCTATACACGACCGAGAAGGTCTAGAATAATAACGCCTAAAAGGCGTTCTTTAACGCTAGCAGGACTTATAACCCTATACGCATAAGGAAGTAAGCTATTAACGATAACGATATCGGTACTATAGATTCCCCTTATACCTCCTAGCCGCTATCGCTATCGTACGTAACCCGCGAGGATCTCCCGCCTCTACTAAACCACTACCACGATATACGCCTCTATCCGTTACGGGAGCGGTGGTTATAGGCCGAGGGGGAATACCTTAAGGGGCACCGATGGATAGGCTACTAGTAGGAGGTAAGTGGTAATTAGGCTAATAAGTAATAAGTCCTCGTCTATAGGTAGGTATACACCTATAAATTTAATAAGGAGGGCACCCTCCTTAAGTATAAGGCACGCCTTATAGTCTGAGGGGATTAATAAAAACGGTTAGAGACTAAAGATAACTACGCCGTAACGCTAGCCTCGCGGTCCTTCCGTATACTAATAGCGATCGCCGCCCGGTTTAACCTAGAGATAAGGCAGTTCGACGCTATTAACGTGTTCATTAACACTAGCCTTAAGGAAGAGGTGTTTATAAAGATACCGTAAGACTATAAAGTACTAGGTAAGGTCCTGCTACTACGGAAAGCCCTCTTCAGCTTAAGGGTATCGCCACTACTATAGTAAGAGGAATTTAGCGACACGCTATAGAGGATAGGATTTATAGCCGTGCCTAATAACCCCTATATTATAATCCGCGACAGTTGAATCCTATTCTTCTACGTCGATAATATCGGACTTATATACTATAGAGACCGTAAGAGGAACGCCGATAACCTCGAGGCCGCCCTTAAGCGAAGCTATAAGTTATTAGGAGGCGAAGAAATCCGTTAGTTCCAGGGAATTAAGGTCTTAAGGGATAGAGCCACCCGTAAGTTATAGCTATTATAATCCTCCTATATAGAAAATATCGCGGTTAAATACTACGTAGATATACTCTGCCGAAAACCATTAAAGGTCCCGTTATTAATAATAGAGCCGCTAATACCCCGCGACGGTATACGCGCGTCGATTCCCGAGGTCCGCTAGTACTAGGGTATAATCGGTTCTATCCTATATACCGCTATTATAATAAGACCCGATATCGCGTTCGCCTATTCAAAGCTTTCCTAATATAACGTTAACCCCTCCTCTAACCACCTTAAGAGGGCTTAATAAGTACTGCTATTCTTATACTATATAAGGCACTACTATCTGGAATTCGGCGGGGATAGACTCTTCCTGATAGTAAGCGACGCGTCCTTTAGGGATAATCCAGACCATAAGAGTGTATAAGGATATACGATAAAGCTTTTCGGTGGCACCGTTAACTAGAAGGCGGGTAAATAACCGACGGTCACGACGTCGTTAATAGAGTCGGAACTACTCGCTCTTACCGAGGCAGCTAAGGAGACGCTATTCGTTAGCCGGATATTAAGGAATTTAGAGCTTCGGCTAGACTAATAATAGCTATAACTACACTACGATAATTAATAGACTATTAACCTCGTTAATAAGAAGGCATAACGCCTGCGAATAAGGATACGGTATATCGATATTTATAACTAGTAGGCGTGTTAGTTGGTATAGCAGGGCCTCTTTAAGGTTATATACGTTAACACGAAGGAGATAATCGCGGACGGTTTAACGAAGGCACTACCGGAGGCAGGAATTAAAAGACTATAGTAATAGCTTAATTTAACGGATTAAACGGACCGTATCGAGTAGTCTAAACGACTACACGAAGAGATTAAACGCGCTAAAGCCACGGCCGTAGTAACGACGAGGGCCCCTAAGGGCGTAGTAGATCTAATAGATATAGATCCGATCAAGCAGATCCGGCTAATTAGGATCGAGGAACTAATTAAGATAGAATTAAATTAAACGGTTAAATAGAGCGGATTTAGATCCCTTTTACGAGGGCGTTTTCCCTTAACTATTAATTTTACGATAGAAAAGTTAAGAGTATTTGGTTTAAACCGAAGCCTCTGATTGGTTAGTTGACCTGAGAAGACCCATCTTAACTAAGGGGGTGTGTCGTATAGGCACACGGACCACGATGTGGTCTATAGGGGATCCAGGGGGGATCTACGCTATAACTAAGGGCTTCGGATATAACAGGGGCGGATACCGGAAAAGACCGGATAGGATCCAAATAACTTAGTACCCATAATAGAGTCTTCACCGCCTAAATTAAGGGCATAAGAGACTCTCCCAGATATAACTTAACATAATACACACACACGAGATTTCTGCTCTACTAAGTTAATCATTCAAGTGCCTACTTAACGTGCGACATCATCCAGTTACACTTCTTAGAAGCTACCGGAACTATTAATAGCGCGGGAATCGCCGTCTACGAGCTTAAGATCGGCGCCTACTAGTAAACACTATTTATATATATAATACCCGGGCTTAATTAAAACGTATATCTCGGGAAGCCTTGGATAGAATAGAATAATATAACGTACTGCGCTAAGAATAAAAGACTCTACTACGGAGTAGCTAGACTAAAAATACGACTTTACTATAAAAAGAAACCGGCTAGAGTATAAGCTATCCGCGATATCTATTTAGTTACTAAATCTATATTCGCGGGCTTTATCCGACGATTACGATAGAAGGGCGAGGAAGCCTTAATCTAAGAAGTAAGCTTAAAGGATATCGAAAAAGCGTTAAATAAGAAATAACTAGTTAACCTAAAGGACTTTATACCCGAAAAGCTATTACGAGAATTTAGTAACCTATTCGCGCCCGATAAAGTAAACTAATTACCGCTATACCGATTAAGAGTCGATTACGAAGTTAACCTTATATCTAATAGCGACGGTAAGGAGCTATCGCTCCCCTAAGGACTACTGTATAATATATTAAGGGAAGAACTCTTAGTATTACGAAAAACACTTACCGACCTAATAGATAAAGGATTTATCCGAGTTAGTAGTTCGGAAGCCGCGGCTCCTATCCTCTTTATAAGGAAACTAGGTAAAGGACTCCGATTCTATTACGATTACCGAGCGCTAAATACGATTACTAAATAAGACTATTACCTATTTCCTTTAATCGCTAAGACGCTATAAAACTTAAGGCAGGCGAAATAGTTTACGAAGCTTAATATAGTTACTACCTTCTATAAGATTAGGATAGCTCCCGGGCACGAGTATAAGACTTTATTCTAAACGCGGTTTAGGCTTTTTAAGTGGCTTATCTACCCGTTTAGTTTAAGTAAAGCTCTAATAACCTTTTAACGATATATTAATAAGACGCTATAGCGCTTCCTAAATAACTTTATTACCGCTTATATTAATAACGTCCTAGTCTACTCTAGTAGGAGCCGGGCCGACCACGAAGCGAAGGTTAAGTAGGTGCTCCGCGCGCTCGCGGACGCCGGCCTAAACCTAAACCCGTCGAAGTGTGAGTTTAGCATAAAGATAGTAAAATACCTAGGATTTATAGTTACTATAGGAAAGGGCGTATTATATGACCCGGAGAAGTTATAAGCTATTCGCGAGTAGGAAACGCCTATATCGGTTAAAGGCGTACGAAGCTTCCTAGGATTTACGAATTATTACTAGATTTTTAGTAAGGACTTTTCGGAGATTTCCGTACTATTAATAGCATTTATAAAAAAGGACTACGCCTTCTGATAGGGTCCTGATAAAGAAGCGGCTTTCCGCGAGCTAAAAGCGAGGTTCTAAGAAGGACTAATACTTCGGTAATAGGACCCTATAAATAAGACCTTTATCGAAACGGATTATTCGGGGTTTACTTTTAGGGGTAGCTTAATATAAGAAGACGTAGACGGAAATCGCTATATAGTCGTATACTACTCCCGTAAACTTAATAGAGCGGAATATAATTACCTAATCCACGATAAAAAAATACTAGCGATTATAAGCTACTTAGTAGTATAGCGAGCTAAGCTTATTAGTTACGGATAGTTTATAGTCCTATCCGACTATAAGGCCCTTAAATACTTTATAACGAAATAAACGCTTATAGAGCGATAGAGCCGATAGGCTAGCGAGCTCGCGTAGTTTAACTTTATACTCGAATACTGGAAAAGAAAAGATAATACGATAGCGGATACCCTCTCACGTTAATAGTAAGATAAGCCCTAGGATATAATAGATGGAAGGGAATAATTCTATTATATCTAATTAATTCCTAATACTATAATCCTATATTAGAATATACAGTGCTTACACATTACTATAGGACTAGCACTAGACTTATATATAGATAGGGGGATCGTAGTCAGGTTAGACCGTTAAAGATATAACGCGTCGGGTTTAAGTAAGCTGGTTAGCTTAGAAGTCAGCTTAAATCCAGTAAGCTAGTCAGCTTAGGAACTAGCTTATGCCTAAACTTAGTTCTAAGGAGGCCTCTCGCTACCTATTTAGTTAGAAGACCTTAGGTAGGTATAAAAAGGGGAGTGCCTTCTATAGTTCCTAGAGTCTCGGAAGGACTTAACGGATAATCTTATCACGATACCCCCTCCTTAGTTCCTATCAGTCCCTAAGTGATCTTATATCGCTCTGCAGTGGCCTATCACTCCTTATAGTACACCTATAATATCCTACCTTATATTTATAGCGAGAATAGCGGCTAAATAATCTTCGAAACGGACTAGGAGTTATAGCGACTATAGAATAAGACGCTTATAACCGATAAGTAGTATTAAGGAGCTCTGTCCGCGGTTACTAAGGAAGAACGGTAGTTCCCGCCGTTATTTGAATTAAAGCTATAGATTTCCGAGTATTCTATCTCCGTGACCGGGTTATTATTATTCCGCGACCGGATCTAGGTGCCCGGGTCCACTAAAGGGTTAACGCTACGAGGAAGGATTATCTAGTTAATCCACGACTTAGTAATCGGAGGATACCCGGGATATAAAAACACTATCGCCTTAATAGCGTATCGCTTCTTCTAGCTAAGGATAAATAAGGATATCCGATATTTTATCCGGAACTATAATATCTATAAAAGAGGATACATGTAAAGGAACGTATAATAAGGCCTTTTACGCCCCTTTCCCGTGCTAGAATAAATATATAGCGATCTATCGATAGACTTTATAATAGACCTATTATTAGCCGGCGAGAAAAAAGCGCGCTACCTTTAGGTTATTATAGATCGCCTAACTAAGGCCGTAACGTTAAAGGCGATAAAGATAATAGAAGCCGAAGCCTATATGAAACGGTTCCTATACTACTATTTCCGGTTCCACGGAATACCTTAATCGATTATTAGTAACCGAGGTTTAAACTAGATAAGCAGATTCTAAAAGCACTTTTACGAGCTTACCCAGATATCGCGTAAACTTAGTATAGTATATTACCCCTAAACCGATAAAGTAACCGAGCGTATAAACTAAAAAGTGCAGGCCTATTTATAAGCCTTTATTTACTACGCTTAGGACGACTAGGATTGCCTATTACCTATAGTATAACTAGCCCTAAATAATTATAAAAGCTCCGTGATAGGGTTTAATCCCTTCTTTTTAGAATATAAGTACTATATCGACCTAATCCAGATAACTAAAGAGCCCCTAATAAAACCTAGAGTATTAGCGGTATATAACCTACTACGCCGCTTATAGGAAGCGATAAAGTTCGCTTAAGCTACGGTCGTGTTAATATAGCTTAGGAATAAAGAGTCCGTAAATTAATATCGTTTACCGGCTAAGCGTTTTAAAGTAAACGACTTAGTTTAGCTATCGCTAGCTAATTACTTAACCCCTTAACTATTATATAAGCTCGACTAGCTATACCGTAAATACCGGGTTATAAAGATAATTAGCCCGTACGTAGTCAAACTCGCTATACTATCGTAGATTTATCTCTGATTTTATATAGATTTACTACGCCGCGCGGGCGATAACCCCCTACTAAAGTAGTTAGTATATAACCCCTAACCCCCGCCTATCCGAGAAGCGACCGATAATAAGGAATAAGAAGTCTAGGAAATTCTTTACGCGAGAATAAAGAGGCGAGGTAAAGGATTAAAATGTAAAGTACTAGTATAATAGGTAGGATACTATAAAGCGACTTAGGAACCGCTAGAACTATTAGTATAAACGCGGGTATTTAACGAGTTTAAAAAAAAGTTTAGCCTAATAATAATAAATAATAGGCCGTTAAATAACTATACGCTATTATAATATAGGAACCGATATATAAGCGATTATATTACGATAATTGGAAAAGAGTAAGGTTTAGATTTATTATAGGCCGGATAGGCCCCGCGCCCTAGCTATACTTAATATAAGCCTAGATCGATATCCTCGCCCTTAAAGTCCTTTATCCTCGGGATTATCGATTTCCGTAAAAGTCTTACCCTCCTCGCCCCTTTATAGGTTAAAGTTAGTCTCCTTAACCTTTTTATTATCGTTATCGTCGTTATCTTTATTATCGTCGTTATCGGGGATTATAACGGTACTCCCGATAATTATACCCGTAGGTATAGAAGCTCGCCTATACTCCGCGTATTATTAGAATTCGGCGATTACGATATTAGCGCGACCGAGTACGAGTATCTCCCTAAGTAGCCGAGTCTACTCCCTTAACTCTATGAGTTAAAGGCGCCTAAAGTCTTCGTTAGATAATAAAGGCTGCGATAAAAGAGCGGGAGTAGTAAAGCGAGCGTTCTTTTCCGTTATAATATTAGAAGGGATTAGGCCCGAAACTACTACCTTACCTATAACCTTATAAGGAGGAGATAAGGTCGGTTATCCCACCTTAGTAATAGCCTCCTTTAAAGGCGATACGTTTAGTCCCGACGCTATCTCTTCTAAGACCCCTAAAAGAGGAGAAAAGACTAATATAACTACCTTATTAATAACCTCTATTACTAAAAGAAGCGAGGCTAGTTTAGCTATCTTATTAATAACCTTAGGAAAAGGTAATAAGGCTAGCTATAGTATTACCGCTTCTTAGACCTCTTAAGGAGGAGAAGGGGCTAGCGCGATTACCGTATCGGGAGCCTCCACGGGATATATAGCTATAGGTAATATCGCTATTATCGGATCCCTAGCTATAAAGGTATCCTAGAATACCACGTAGGCGTTAAGATATAGGTCCTATTTATAGGAGAGAGGTTAGCGATAAGCTTACGACTTTAGAGGGGAAATAGTCTTATAAAGCCGTTCATATTATCGTCGCTAATAAAGGCAGCCGTCTCGAATAACCTCTACGCGTAGCCTTTAAGGTGCGTTAGGAGAGGTATATATCGGTATATCTTCGTAGAGTATATATAGTATTTCCTCCCCCGATTAGTTTAGCTATAATAAAGGCGTTTATACTTCCTATTAACGACGTCGCGCGTGTAAAGGAGGCACGGCTCGGTATAAATACTACTAAAAGGGTACTTAGGAGGCCGACTACCCTCCGACTTCTTTTTCTTAGGCGGAGGCGGCGGCGATAACCCGAACTATTATATAGTTAGTATAGCCTAAGGCGTAAAAGCGTGGTACCTATATCGTCGTTAATAGCACGCTTACTACTATTATTACCCTTATTATTGCCGGGGGCTAACGCTATTTACGAACGCTATCAGTTAGCGGGGTTACCTTATATAGAAATCGTGAGAAAGGGATAGCTTACCTTAGACGGGGAACTCTGAAACTATACGAGTATCGATAAAGGGAATCTACGACCGAAAGGAGTTAGAGAAATCGTCGCTATAAGGAGGCACGAGAATATATAGAATAGCTATAGCTATTATTATTATTATTATAGTTAGGGACGAAAAGAGGAAGAGAGAGCCTATAAGAAAAAAAAGAGTATAATATATCTACGGATAGGATCTATATAAGGGAGCCTATATTACTATTTTAGGTATATAAATAAAGGGTTAGTAGGCGACCTAAGATTTCTTTAATATCGAGGTAAAGGCGAGGTAAGATAAAGAGACACGCTTATTCCTTTATTACCGCGACGTAAGGGGAACTAAGGCATAATAAGGGCGCGCGGTTATATAACCTCCGGAGGGAGGAGGGGGGGGGTATATTACGGGTTAGCCCCGATATAGAGGATCCGGCTATACTCCGGATCTTCCTGGCTACGCGCTTAGTTAACGGACCTATATCGCCTAGCTATCGCTACTTTATAGCTAGCCTAGCGCTATAGACTTTTCTCCTTTTTCTTCTTCCTTTCTTAGTTCTAGATAATCTATTATTACGACCTCACTTATGCCACGACCTGTGACCAGTCGTTAATATCTTCTTCCTTTTCTATATAAAGCCCTCCCAGAACAATAGCCCTCCTATAATAACAGCCCTCCTATAATAATAGCAGAGGTAGTAGGTAGAGTCCTTCCACTTCGTGATAAAGAGCTAACTTCTTCCATAGTAACAAAACCACTTTTATATAGCAGTGTCTCTTCTATATAGCAGTGCCTCTTCTATATAGCAGTGCCTCTTCTATATAGCAGTGCCTCTTCTATATAGCAGTGCCTCTTCTATAGCAGGACTTCTTCTATATAGCAGGATCTCCCTCATAGTAATAGTATTCGTAAGCGTACTTTAGGATAAGGACTTCTTAGTTTTCCTAGAACGCCTAAGGCAGGTATAAATATAAAGTCTAATTAAATCGTATTTATATATATTTATATAAATTTTACACTAGTAATATATCTTATCTATACTTATATCGTATTAGCTATACTACCTCCGGGCTAAAGTTAGGATAGTGTTATTTCTAAGAATAGTCTAATATCTAAGGATAGCTATATATCTTATCGATATAAACCCAGTAATAATAGGCTATAATCCAAGGATAACTAACGCCTAGTGACTCCCGGTAAGGTACCTTAAGCGTTATTTACTCGCCTGATACCGACATATGTTACCTTAGGTACCTTAGGTACCTTAGGTACCTTAAGTTCCTATCGTTAGGTGCCTGTATGTGTATAGCGTACATTATGTAGGCCTTCCTGTACGTGTATGAGTACACGTACAGGTTCGGCGACAAAGGTCATCACCCCGGCAGCCGGGGATTACTAGTGCAGATCAACCTGTCTTGGCGACAGGGAACTACGACGGACCTTGTATGTACGAAGTATCTAGGGGACACCCCAATTCCCAGGGGTCTTGATAGTAGTGCTTGTCCTCGACGTTGAGGGACGGGAGGCGGGAAACGACGAGGAACACCTGGGTGTTCATTCGTATGTCTTCGTATGTTCGAGCGACCGAAGGCGCGGGCCTTGGCGACCGATGTCTGGTGGATCCGTTCGGTAAGAGAGCAAAATAGTGGGCCCAGATCATTATATGTAAGGTAAGGTATGTACCTACCCGGGTTTGGCTGGTTATAGGTCAGAGCTCGATGGACTGGTCAGATGTCCGAAGTCTTAGAACATTATGTTGACAGCGATATCTCTGTCCTGGCTCTGGTCAGTGCAAAATTCTCTGTTCGAGCTCTGACCTATACCCACCCCTACCCGGGTAGGTATGTACGTGTACGTTGTGGGTACAACGTAGTCGACAACAGTGGGTCTTGTGTAACATCAATGGCAAAAAACTGGAAAAAAGAATGGAGGGTGCGTGTTTGTCCATGTCGCAAAGACGCACCTCACTAATTACCTTAGTACTGCTCAAGCTCAAGGTAGTTGTTGAGAAGGTCACTACCTTCTAAGGTACGGAGTAAACGGACCTCCCGAACGGACAACATTCAACTACGGATACGGAGTACGGACACTACCTTAATCGCGTGCTCTCTGTTCTCCGTACTTCGAGGCACACAACGGGGTTGATGGACGTTAAGGTTTATCGTTCGATTCCGGCTCCGCGTCCGGTCTTCTCGGGCGATACCCTAGGTACCTCAGGTAAGGTAAGGTACGGAGCTTATCTTGGAACCGTTAGCGCCATTATCCCTTAGGTACGCCCTGGTGTAGAGGACCTGGGGCGACGGCTCTGCCAAGGAACCGTAGTCCGTAAGGTAACTAGGTGGGTACTCGGATGTCCCGGCAGGCAGTAAATGGAGGGGAGTCGAGAGTTTCATCTCTGGCGCCCTGCGGGATCGTTCTGCGACCGGGGTTTCCTCGAGTATCGACATCATCCAGCTTGGGTGAATCGGCTCCGCAATTTCGCAACGCCCCAACCAACTCAATCCCCGCCACCACAGGCTGCAGATGTAATATGCTAGCTAGGGTCGGTTGTCTTCATGTTTTGTTGTTGCCCGACCAATGGTGCGGCGGTGCCATTTTATTTTATTTTATTCTACCTATTGATTTAGGCTTTCCGCTCTCCCATTCCGCGTCCGTCCCATCGTCCGTGTTCCCCGGACATTACCGTTGTCCTATGCCATGATTCTAGACCATAGTTCGTTTCACCTACCTTCCCTTTTTTCTCAAGGATATGGCTGGGGGAAGAGGGGGAAAGGGCAACTAACGCAGCCCTCAAACTCCACCATTGCGGCCTCGGTGACTGTCAGCCCGCAGTTTTCGAGGGGATACTGTTAGCATACTTTGTTCGGATGCGACTATGCCTAGAATGGATGTATGGGTTCCCCATCAGCTCGATTGCCTTGCTGGGTTGCCATACTCCATCTTCGCCAATCTACCCCTCTGAGTGGTCGAGGAAGCGGGCTGCCCTGGCCTGGGCGGATCATGATCGTCCAGCGGTTCAAGCTCTGTGGTCAGTCAAGTAAGGCAACCTAGGAAATGGATCTTGGGCGATGGGCGTCCGGCCCCCACGCCAGGCCCATCAACCTAGTGACTCTTCTCTCGTCATGCAGGAGGTCCTCAGTCCCGTATGGAACGCGCACCTCCTGGGAGACGACAAGGGCTACCGATGAGTCTTCTCGACCAGGATGTATGAGACCCCTTGACATTACAGAGTGACATGGCGAAGACCAACGACCCGTTGCACCTTTTTTTTTTTTTTTTTGATGAGGCTCTGCTGGGCTTGTTGGGGGTCTTGCCGGTCACCCATCTCTATCCCGGTGACTGTCTCTCGCCATTTCCCCCTCCGGTTTGGATTTTGGGGGGTGTTTCTTTCGACTCACAGAATGTGTACTTCCCAGGCCTGATATATCACGGCACTCTTTTCCCTCTCAGACTGTTAACGTTCTTGGTCGCTCTTCCCATCAACCCATCATCAGAACCAAATTCCACACCCACCATACCATGGAGGACGGCATATACCAGTACGGCAGCCCACTTCCATTTTCCAAGGGCATTCAGGCCCACCAAATTCCGGCCTTCTCTCCCCCGTCTGATGACAGCCAATCTTCATATTCAGACATAAGCACCCCGGTCGACCCCTTCCTACCCGTCCTACATGCTGCTGCTGCTGCACAAATGTCCGCGGCATGGATCGAACAGCAGCAGGCGTATGAATCACATTTGCTGGCCAAGGAATTGCCCACTTCTTCTTCCTTGTGCCCAGGTCAGATTTCCGATTCCCATGCCCAGTTTGCCCAGAGTCAGCACCTGATGAGTCCAATCTTGTCAACGCTTCACGAACAACACGGCTTCACCTTATCCCAAACGGCCTCGCCGTCGGGAAACGACACGCCGGGCTCCGCGCTCGGAGACACGTCGACGGGGACACCACACATGGCTGAACCAGAGTCACACTGGAGCGGACCAGAGGAGATACAGGCGACGGTGGGGTCTCCTCAACCGTATCTTTCTGAAGAAACCCCTATTGCGAATCTTCAGCTCGAGCCGGGGATGGACGGTTATCTGGGCCTCAGTGACTTGAGTTCCCATGTTGGTGGCAACCATCCCTACCCAGTCTCTCAACAACCTTGGGCCTTGACCCAGCGCGGCGAGGGGGGGAATAGCGGCAGTTACGGAACGCCATTGGGAGAAGCTTGCCCTGATACCGCAGACGCGAACGCAGACGCCAACGCAGACGTGGAAGCGCATGAACCCTGGTCAGGTACAATGAATCTGACTTGTTCCCAATACGGAGAGGATGATGGCGAGAAGTGTAAGAGCGAGCCCCCCAGGAAGCGAAGCCGCAGCGTCGTGTCTGAGGCACGATCCCCCTCTGGGGGTTGCGTCCCTAGTCGAAACGAGCGGGGATCTGTCAGGGTCGACGATGACCCGTCGGCTGGTGAAAGACCTCCCATTCGACGTCAGATTCAGGGGCCAAGTCGATCAAACCATGGTTATACTCCGGCGGGCCCGCCTTTCTCTTGCGACTCGTGCAACACCAGCGCATTTTCGGACGAGGCCGGGCTCAGAAAACACATCAGAATAAAGCACACGCGTCCATTCACCTGTGTGTTCCATTTCGCCGGTTGCCCATCGAGCTTCCCGAACAAGAACGAATGGAAGCGCCACGTCCTCACCCAACATGTGGTTGAAATCTACTGGAAGTGTACTCTGGACCCGTGCGTCCATTTCCAAGGCACAGATGCTGCCCCCGGAAGCCGTACCTCTCAGAGTGCGATGCCCGCGAGCTCGGGACCGCCGCCTCGACGGACCATCTTCAAGCGCAAAGACCTGCTCCGGCAGCATTTGCGCCGCATGCACATGCCGCCTGCGGACGCCGCGGCGGCGTCCAGGAAGGAACCCACCCCGGAGTGGGACGAGCGCCTACGGCAGCTCCAGGCGGACGCCGAGACGCGCCGGTGCGCTTTACCCACGTACATGCGGTGTCCCGTGCCCGACTGCAAGTTCAAGGTCCGGGGGCCGAATGCCTGGGACAAGCGCATGGAACACGTTGCTACGCACCTCGAGCGGGCGGCCGAGGGGAACGGGCCGAGGGTCCAATTCGGCGGGGATTCGGACCCGACGCTTACGGAATGGGCGGAGGGTGACGAGGTGGGTGTCATACGGCGAAACTCAGGTGGAGAGTGGGAGCTGGTGAATCCGCTGCGCGGGAACGTTGATTTTGTGCACGCTAGCGAGACGGGCCTTGGGCTCGTCGACGCTGAAGGGGAGGACGATTAAGAGAGTTGCCAAAAAAAGACTGTGTATAATTACATGTAAGGTAGACTTCAGGAGTTGGTTGGTACCTGTACTTCATACAAATAAAGTTACCTAGGCTTGAATCTACGGGTGCTGACGTCAGCTGTGATGGAGTATTTACCTGGGATGACAGGGCCAGCCGCAGCGGCAGGGGTCGCTCCTGCCAAAACGCTTGGGGACTAGGCCTTCGAAGTAAGGTACGGCGTATGTACGTACTAATAAGGTAAGCAAAATACCTAAGCTACAGTGGGGAAGGGGGGCTGGTGGAGCTGAGCCACGCTGATGGCACAGCACACAGCAAGATTCAACGCCTAGCCCCCTATCAGATTATAAGGTACCTTAGCTCACGCTCGATCCCTTCTCCCACCTCCACCTCCACCTCCACCCTCCATCACCCATCATCCCTCTTCTCCCCTTATACATAAGATCTACTCAGGCTCGACTTCATCGAGCCGGGATTATCATTTATTCACCTTTCTCTATTATCTGCGGGTTGAATTTAAAGCAATTGGTTAGTTCATCCCTTTGTTCTTCTACGTTTTCTCTTTTCCCATCTTCTGCTCGTCTCTAAGGTATCCTTACCTTTCCCTTTATGCTGACTCTTGAGCTGGACTTTCTAGTCTGTGCTGATTACTCCGAGCTGGGCTTTCAATCGATCTGCTGAACCGTCCGCCTTTCCATAAAGTGCATCTCCAAGTTCCAGGCAGCTCCAGGAACTTCCGCCTCGGTTCCATCCAACACAGACGATAGCAGCACAAGTCTTGTCTTTACGTCATCGTCTCCTCTCTCCCTTCCTTCGTCGTCGGTCGAACTGATTTCAAGATTCGTCAACCATTCGTCACAGCAACCCGCTCCGAGTTTGGCATGGAATCCTTCGCGACCATCCGCCGTCGCACGACCGACCTCCTCCAGTCCATCCCCCAAAACCTACCCGCTGTTCCTTCCATCCCTGCTCGAATCCCCAAACAGAAGAATTCGTCCGCAATGAAAGGCACATGGGAGAAGATCGACGCCCCTCCTTTGCCTCGCACCTCGCACTCCATAAACATTGTCAACGGCTCTGCCTACATTTTCGGGGGCGAACCGCAGCCCGGCCGTGCTGCAGACAACGACATGCATGTCATTACTTTGCCCTACAACAGCGCCGGTGCCGATTACTACACTATTAAAGCCGTTCCCCCCAAGGTGTACGTGCCGCCTTCCGAGCCCGATGCTGGACCCGAATCCGTGTCCGAGTCCCAAGCCGGTCTCTCCTCCGAACCCACCACCGCAACTGAGGTGCCTCAGGATACCCCAGAAACGGGTAGGAGTGGCAGCAGAGAGGGGGCCCTTGATGATGTGCCTCTGGCCTCCCCCACCACCGGTGCCGACCCCAACTTCACCGACGATGATGATGAAGAGGACACACAAGCTACTCCGACGACTACGAGCCCCTCTCAGAAGGGTAAACAACCGGAAGAGCCTCCCCCGCCTACTTCGACCCTTCCCCCGCTTCCTGCCCCGCGCGCCGGTCACGCCACCGCTACCCTAGGTCACCGCATCTTTGTCTTCGGTGGCCGTGACCCCACCACGTCGCAGCCGCTCAACGAGTATGGTCGTGTCTGGGTCTTCGACACCCGCACCCGCGCCTGGTCCTTCCTTGATCCCGTCCCTCCCGCCCCGGGCGTCACCCTGTCTCCTACCCCGGCTCCACGCTACGGTCACGCCGCCGCCGCCACCGACCGTCCGCGCAATTTCGGAAACCGCGACAGCTCCCGGAAACCCAAGACCTGGATGGAGTGGGCCCAAGGAGATTCGGCCGAGGTCGGCATCCCACAGGCCCCCATCGTCGGGAACGTGGCTTCACGCGCCACCGATGAGGAGGACGAAGGTTACGGCACTGTCTTCATCCACGGCGGCGTCGTCTTCCCCACCTCCGCTACCGCCCCCGCTGAGCCCTTCACCGATGCCGACGGCAAGCACGCCAACGACCTCTGGGCCTTCGACGTCCACACCCGCGTCTGGACCGCGCTCCCCGCCGCCCCGGGTCCCGGTCGAGCCGGCGCCTCCATCTGCATCAGCAAGAGCCGCCTCTTCCGATTCGGCGGCTCCACCGGATCCGCCTCGCTCGGCGGCCAGCTCGACTTCGTCCACCTCGAGGTCGAGACCTTCGCCGACGGCGTCTCGCGCGGCGAGGTCAGCGTGCGTACCCGCGGCGGCTGGCAGAGCATCGTCTCCGGTGCCGACGTCCCCGCCGGCGACGCCCCGGCCGAAGGGCCCGAGATCCCCCTCACCGCCGACCAGGCGTGGCCGGACCCGCGGGCCTTTGCCGGCCTCGAGGTCGTCACATCTGGCGCTGGTCGGGAGTTCCTCCTCTTGGTGGGCGGCGAGTTGGAGGCGGAGGCGACCGCTTCTTCGGGAACCAAGTGCGCCTCCGACGTCTGGGTCTTCCAGGTACCGCCGCTGGGCATGACCATCTCGAGCGTCAGGGACGCGATGCTCCAGGTCTTCGGGAAGCCGACGGGCGATGGCCGGTGGTACAGGCTCGAGATGAGGCCGTATGACGAGGATGACCAGAAGAGCCAGGGCGGTCCGGCACCGCGCGGCTGGGTCGCCACCGCGCCCATGGGCGAGCTGGAAGAAACGGGCATAGTGGTCTGGGGTGGTCGGGGTGAGACTGGCAGGCCGCTACCGGATGGGTGGATTTTGAGGCTCGACTGATGTCAGATTCCCCTTTTCTTCCACTTTCTGTCTCGCTATATACTCTTGGATTTTAAAGCGAAGAGTATGGATACTCTTCAATGTAGATAACGAAAGCGTCTGGTTCGCCGGCTTGGATTTGGGGTTTCCCCCCTGACATACTAGGATCGATTTACAAACTAACATCTGGAGTTTCTTTTCTTTTTCTTTTCCCCCCCTTCTTTTTGGGGGTCTTCCTTGATTGGCCATCTTGTACACGATGGCATGCAATGCGATCAATGAAAGGAAAACGGAAAAAACACAATGGAAAAACAAATGAAATCTAGGCGTCGTCGTTTCCCATTTCCCAAATAACCACGCTCAACCTGCGTTGCTATATACAATCCCTTCCTGTCCGCCTCTATGAAAGAGTGGTCCCTCGTTCTTCGACCTCCCCTTCGCCCCCGACTCTAGCTCCCCTACCATACCTCCTCTCTTCTCCAGGTCTGCTGTAACCTACAATGGGACCACGATGAATTCCCTGTCCACATTTACCTACTTCTTTCGGTCCCCACACCTCCCCACCCCCCGGCTATTTACAGGTCGGGTCTCGTAGTCTCGGGGCCCCACGGCTCGCTGGTCAGGTTGGTAGGCCCGCTGCTGTTCTCGCAGGTCTTGCGGCCCGAGTTGATGGGGCCCGGCTGGGGGACCTTGGCGTGGTCGACGACGGCGTCCGGGCCGGTGCCGGTGACGCTGGCCCTCAGGGCGTCGATGAGCTGGCGGGTGGTCTCCGGGGTGAGGTCCTCGTAGTAGTCGTCGTTGATCTGGACCATGGGCGCGTTGACGCAGGCGCCCAGGCACTCGACTTCGAGGAAGCTGAAGAGGCCGTCGGGGGTGGTCTCGCCCTGCTCGATGCCTAGGTGCTCCCTGATGGTCTTGACGATGGCGTCGGAGCCGCAGCCTCCGAGTTGGCAGGGTGTCTGCGAGGAGTACTGAATGTTAAGACTTGTTTTTGTATCGTGGGAGAGGGAGACGAGACACATGTCGGGGAACCGTGAACCGGAACCGTTTCAATGAGAAGGACAGAAATGGCTAAAACTCACCGTCGTGCAGGCCTGGATGAAGAACTTGCCGACAGGCGTGCGGTTGTACATGGTGTAGAAGGTGGCGACCTCGTAGACGCGCATCGGGGGCATCTCGAGGATGCGGGCGACCTCGTTCATGACGCTGATGGAAGTGTAACCGTGCTGGCGCTGGCCGAGGTCGAGCAGGGGCATGACGGCCGCCTTCTTGTACTGCGGGGGGTAGCGCTTGATGATCTCGGAGATGATGGCCTCGTTCTGCTTGGTGAACTTGAAGGGGACGTCCGGGTTATTGTTGGGGGTGTTGCGGTGCTAAGATGCCAGAGTGGATTACACGGTCAGCGGCGCACTTTTGTCGTGGCAAACCACAATTGATCGCCCGTCCAACTCGGATTGTAGAATGCCATAACGTCAAGGAACATCTATGTCTAGCGTCCATTGGGCTAGTGGACGGGCAAATCATCGCCAATGGCAATGCCGGGGGGTGGCAGAGAACCATACCACTTGTAGGGTGCTGCTTGCTCTTGCCGCGGCAGCGGCGGGCGCGCGGAACTGTGGCCGCGCAGTCCGGCACGCTGACCTGACGGCCGATCTGAAGAAGGAGGGAGCGAGTTTCGAGGCCATGGCTGCGGAGGTGATGCTCAATGCCAATGAGACGGTGGGAATAGTTGACCTGCTCAAGAGCTATCGTCGTCAGAAGGTTTCGGCTGCTTGGAATTCGCTGCACTCTGATTCCTCCAAATCCGAGTCACGTGGATCATATGGTCCGTGCGATTGGGAGCCGGGTTTATTATCCAATCAGACCAAATAAGGTAAGCTAAGACTCCTCTGCCTCTGCTGAGTACGTAGGTACCTACCTAGGTACCTACCTACATACCGTACAACAGCTTCCGGTAACCCCACTGCCTTAATTAACAGACCCCACGTCCAACAAGCTACAGTACGACATTGTAAGGTGCCTACCTAAATATGTTGGTATACTCCGTAGGGTCCGTACCAAACTCCAACTTCGCAAATACCAAGACGCTCAAACAACGCGGCCACTCTACCTTACACCAAGAACTCCTGTCGTCTCTCACCAAAGCTTCTTCTCTGTTACAACAGTGATCTCATTCAACCAACCCGATCGTGACCACACTCGCTGAAGTCTTCTCTCTCGTTCTCCGCCCTCAACGTCACAACGCACGCTTAAGGTGTCCGCCCTGCTCTCACCAACATGGACCAGGTCCTCCTGGCCTTCCCGCCAGATGGCGAAATCTCCGACAAAACATACGATACTGAGGTTAAAAAACACATTAATAGAGTTGAATCGCTGTTCAGGGAACAAACATCAGTCGTTCTTCCTGCGACCCCACAGCTCCTCGAGGTCCGACTCTCCCTCTCCCTCTCCCTCTCCCTCTCCCTCTTCTCCCTCCCCCTCCCCCTCCCCCTGCCCCTGCCATACCGCCCTAATATCTGAATCTAGCTGACATGCTCTCTCCAAACAGCTCGTGAATCCCTCTGTTAATTCAATTTCCTTCCTCGCCATTATCAACACCCTAAAACACGCCGACAATTCAACCGTTCCTGTCTCCCGATCCGAGCTCACCAAACATGCTCTCCGTTTCCTTCAATCTTTCGACGCCCGTCAGATTCGTTATGTCGGCGAAAGCTTTCTTCACCTGGTTCGTGAGGTGATAGATCTCAAGTGGATTCCCGTGCGTTGCATAAGATACCCTCGTCATCCATAGATACCTTTGGCTGATAGCATGGTCTTTCAGGGCCCCCAAGCCGTCCAAGTCCTCGCGGCCGTCATCCTCCGCCTCGATAGCACCGGCCAGGTTCTCACATCGACTCACTGTTCACTTGCGGAACTAGCTTTTGAGTCCGGACAACTTGCGCCAGTACTGCCGGTCATCGAGAAACCCTACGTCTTCGTCCCAGCCATGGCCGACCAATCCGCACCCCAGTACCTCTGCGACCTCTCTGCCTCCCCTGCAAGCTACATCTCGCACAAGACCGGTCTTACGGGGAAGCTTACGAAGGACATGGTCATGCATTACGATTACTTGTGTGGCCGTATCTTCTCGTCGCTGCGGAAATGGGATGAAGCCCACGCCGCTTTTGGTCGCGTCGTGACCTTCCCGACTTCAGACGGCACCCTTACCCAAACCATGATAGACGCCTACAAGAAATGGATGCTGACGGGCAATATCGCCCTTGGACGGCGACCCGAATTACCCCCATACGTCCACCCCACCGCCAGTAGGAACTATGGCGTCATGGGCAAGCCGTACCTGGATCTTGCCACGGTCTTCGCTTCCGGGTCGGCACCAGACCTGCGGTCCGAGGCAGAAAAGTCGGCCAAAACGTGGGAGGAAGACGGCAACTTCGATCTCGTCAAGGAGGTCTTGGCAGCAGCCCAGAAGTGGGCCATTATGGATCTGTCCAATCTGTACACCAGGCTGAGCTTGAATCTGGTCCGCGAGCTGACCAAGAGCGGCCAGACGGGCGAAAGCTTGGCGACCGAGCAGGAAGTAGAGGACCTCATTCGAGGCATGATTGAGTCCGGCATGCTCCGCGCCACCCTCACACAGCAGCACTCGGATGGTACCAAGTGCCTCGCTTTCTTGTCCCGGGGCGAGGACCTCTCGGAAGAAGAGTTCGCGTCCAAGATGAAGGGGAGTGTCGATTCGCTGAAAGCCCTCGGTCACACGGTCGAGACGACCAACTTGCGCCTCACCATGAACAAGGACTACGCGAAGCACGTCCTTCGTGACCAAAAGCGTCAAGAGAAGGGTGACACCAACGACCCAGGTATCGGCTTCGAACAGTCTATCGAGGATGAGGACCTCATGACAGGTATTATGCATACCATGTAGGCATTCATCGCCCCGGGGTATTTCGGGCAGTCGTCCCGTCTAGTGCTTGAGCCGATCACGATCATTCTTCGCGGCCTCTGGAGCTCACCACCTTGTACTCTTCTTGGCGCAACCGCACGGCATAGGTATATCCAGCGCATTATACATGCAAACCCCTGCAAAGCCATAGGCGTATTACAAGCTTCTGTGGCGGGTTGGCGACAACAACAAGTCCGGGTTAGAAGTTTCAAGGTATTAACCACGGGCCTCGAAGCAAAGAAGGGGAGGCAGGGGTCGTGTGAAGGGAGTTGGTATAACGGATTCAGGTAGCGCTCATCCATCATCAGATAAAAGCGGCGGCGTTATGAATTAGGGCATTCAGCCAGGGAGTGCCATGCTAGACCTAGCCTGCCTTCCCACTCCCAGTGTTTTGGGCGGTGGCTGAGATTATGATAACTAGATATGTTAGCCTCCAATGCCAGTGATGACATGACATTGGAAAAGCTATTCATGAGCATTTCGCCTAAAACATCGGTATCGTGAAACCCCTTTCTTAAGGCTCTTTTCGTTTTCTGTTTTTATCACTTCTATTGAACAACGACCCCTACGCAACCAGTACGAAACCTTTCGCGATACAAAGTAGTTCGGCTTTGGCTCGCATCGTCCTCATGATCCGATTTAACTGTCCAGGCTCGGCTGGCCGGCCATGTCTTGATAGCACAGTACCCCCGACACCCCCCAATCCACTCCAAGAGAGGTCGACAAGAAGCGAATTCCACCACAAGTGCCGAAATCACGAGCTGATGGTGTACTGCTTGATCAACTCGACAAGCTTGTGTCCTTCTGTCTTGTAATCGAGCGGTGCCGCACTGCGAGCTTGATACCGTATCCTAAAAATCGAGGGAAACCGGGCCATCAGTATACAAGTGGTCATCAGAGTGACAGCAGAGCAGCAGGGACTGAAGAAAAAAAATTGATGGAAAAAAACATGAAACATACCTCTGGGTTTCACCGAAAGTATCCATCTTGGCGCTGCATCTAAAGAAAAGCTTCTTGCAGCTGGCCTGTTCGAAAACGGCCGCCTTGGCGGCCTCATCGCCAGACTCTTTGAGCTCCATAAGCTCATCAGCAGACACACCCATGATGGCGCGGCCGACCTCGTCAAAGCAGCTAAGCCAGAGCTGGCTCGTGTGGTCGCAGACGTTGACGGACATGATGTACCTGTACGTGGGCTGGCTGTGGTTGATGTCGCACTTCTCGCAGCGCCACGTGCCGTCGCCGACGTCGATGACCCTCTTGTTGCAGCCTTCCTTGCGGCAAGCCGGATAGGCGAAGGTGTCGGGCTTGATGTACACGATGGTGGCCTTGAGGTTGAAGAAGTCCTGTCCTTCGTTCATCCCGAGCTGCTCGTCCTTGACCTGGACCACGAACTTGTCTTCGTTGCCGCGCCCTGTGGCGGCACCCAGGGCGGGCGCCATGCCGCTATGTGTCGCGAACGAGTCGTTGCGACCGGAAGAGTCATACCAGCCCTTGAGGCGGTGGGCATCGGCTATATCCGGGTCGACGGTCATGGTGCCCGAGGAGAGGAGGCTCAAGCTCCGGCCGCCAAAATCGGAGACTCTGAGGCCCTTAAAGGCGATGACAGACTCGGGCCTGGCATCAAAGTTCTGCGCAGACTTGCCCCAAATGGTTACGCGGACGGAGAAGTTCGTGTCGTCTACGATTGTGAGCTCTCGCTTCTCGTAGGGCCGTTGGGTGGTCTTGGACGTGATCTGCGACACCTCGCCAACTTCTTTGAGGACGCCGACAACGTCGACGGTCGCGTCCTTCTCGACGCTCTGGAGTTCCTGGATTGTGCAGAAGTTGAAGCGCACCTGCGGTACGCTGCTCTGATCCTCGGCCTTCTCGATGACGGTGTCTCTCTCAAGGACGAGCTCGTAATCGTTGGGCAGGTTGGAGAACTGCTTCTTGGCAATGCTCACCTTGCAAGGGCTCGAGATGTAGTAGACGGAACCCTCCTGCAACATGTCGTAGTACTGATCACACTGCTCGTTGAAGCCAGTAGCCTTGATCTCGCCGCTCTCATCAAGAAGGTTCACGGAGAACAGCTTGCCCTCGCCACTGGGCTTATGCCAGGTGCGGATGTCGCCCTTCTGCGTGACGCGGGCCTTGATGGTCCACTTGTGCGCATACGGTGAGAGGGCCTCAATGGGGTAAATATTGTTGCTGCCGTGGCCTCCACCCGTTGTTGTTGGGCGGCTCGGAATATTGGACATTCTAGGTTTGGTTTCCTTCTCTTCCTTCTTAGCGCCGTAGAAGTTTTGTCCGCCGATGGTTGTAGTATTCGGTGCACTCTCTGAACTAGGCTCGAAGGCCACGGGATCGCCTATCTTGTCAGGCTGGCCAAGTTCAGAGATGACCTCGAGGCCCAGGATGATCAAGATGCTAGATTACAGTCAGTCAACCAGCAAGATCGATCCCTCTTCTTCTTCTTCTTCTTCTTTTTCTTTTTTTTCTTTTTTTTTCTTTTTTTCCGCCCTCGTTCCATGTGAACCGGCTGAGTGGAACATACTTCTTGCCCTTGACGGTGTTGGGCTGATAGTTTGTGATACGCACAATGCAATTCCTCACAAGCTGGCCATCGTGGACAAGATGGTTTACCTGGGTCGCCAACATGGACTGGACGTAGTTGTTGACGTCGCTCAAGACAATCCGGTATCGATCAACGGAGCCGGGCTGGCCGCCTAGTGGCTTGATCTGGAGGCACTGCAGAATAGGTACGGGGAACTTGGTGGCTACATTATCGGGATCAGTGAAGATGGCACTGCGGAGAACAGTTGAGTCAATTGAATATATAGTACGTCTCGGGGGGATAGAGGACAGGTCACGATGGGGCAAACTCACTTTAAAGCGCCACGAGAAATCCTTGAGGCGGGATCCATGGTGGCAGACGAGGCTCTTAACGGTAAAAGACAAAAATGAGCGTTAAGAGCAGTATATCCACTGGACTGTAAGGATTAAGTACGGGACGCGGGCGGGCGTATTTTTCCCTCGGTGGGATTCTTAACTCGGAACAGATGGTGATGATGCTGACGGTGATGGCGATGTGTTGTGTGAACGAAGAGACGCGTCGACGCGTTCTGCTTAATGGGATTTCGCTTGCTGCTTGCCTAAAGTACCTGCGGTGAGGGGTCTTCTGCTTAGTCACCGCTTTAGTCTTTAGTCCAATCACAGAGTACGCGTGGCGTGTTGCGGGGTAATTACAGAGGGCAAACGGTGTTGGTGGGGCGCCGACTTTATGGCATCATGGGCTGACGCCGCGGTGCTGCAACTGCCAATACTTCGGCACTCTTACTCGACGCGTAATTACTTGGTACTTGGTGGGTAATGAATACCTACCTAGGTGTACCGTACACCGTCCAGTACCTTTCAGTGACAACGACGAGCCAGCCCTTGCCTCCTTACCTTGCTTGTTCCCCCTCCAACTACCGTCAACATCACAGGATACGTCTTTCGCCCGCGCCGTTTCGATAATCAACATCTCACCAGCTGACCTGTTAAAATTGTTGACTACCGTTACTCTCTATTTCGTGGGATTGGAGTAGCCTCTTGATCAATTCTCATACACGCGATCTTCACCATAACGCACCCACCTCCACCCCTCATTGAGGACCAAAATTTCATCCAACATGACGGAAATTGATGTCGCAACCAAGGCCCCCGAGAGCAATGCGACGGAGCAGCCTGCCGAGCCGATCGAGAGTTCTCCCGCCGCTGGCCCGGCCGTAGGCGAACACTGTGTCACAGACCGACCAACACGTAAGTGCCACCTGAGCGCTGCGCTGTGTCTCGGTCAGATAGACAACCCCTTCCGTCAGCTAACACAACACCGCACAGCCGCTGGCCAGGTGTCTACGGGTGAAATAATCAAGATTAATGATGTGGAGGTGCTGCTCTTCCCCCCCCCCCTCCCCTTTCTTTCAGCCAGCCCCTAGCCAGAAGATTGAACGCTGACAAGCCATCACCAGGTCTACGTCTCCAAGCCAGCTGACTATCCCCACGCTCCCGCTCGGTTCCTGCTCCTCCTGACCGGAGGCACGGGTCTTAAGTCGATTAATAACCAGCTCCAAGCCGACAATTTTGCCAGCGAAGGGTTCCTCGTCGCCATGCCCGACCTCTTTAACGGCGACCCGGCCCCCAACACGACCACCTTCGCCAGCCAAGAAGAGAGCCAGTCCCTCATCGACGCATTCAAGCTCAGGATTGTCGAGACGGCAAAGAGTTTCCAGATCGACATGTGGCTCGCCCGCCAGACCGAAGAGAAGGTGCTTCCCATCCTCCACAAGGTTATCGACGGCTGCCGCGACGAGTTTGCCGACGCCATCAAACACGGCGACGGAATCTATGCCGTCGGGTATTGCATCGGTGGACGCTACGTGCTTCTCCTCGGATCCGACGCCCAGCCCACCACGCCGGGGCCGGAGAGACCAGCCGACGAAGAGGCTGGTGAGACGAAGACGGGCCCTCTTATCAAGGTCGGCGCAGTGGCCCACGCCGCCTCTGTAACACCCAAGGACTTTGCTTCCCTGCGGGTCCCCGTCTCACTAGCCTGTGTCGAGAACGACGCTCTGTTCCCCGATGATGTCCGCGTCGCCGGTGAAGATGTCATGTCCCAGGCCAACCTGGAACATGAAGTGAGGGTGTACCCCGGTGTGCCGCACGGTAGGTCAAGTTACCCGTTGGCCTATTCTCCTTTCCGGCCTTTCCCCGCCCACCCCCTCTCCAGACCGTGAATTAATTGCGACTACAGGTTTCGCGGTCGTTGGTGTGTACGAGGATGCCACCATTCGGGGAGCGCAAGCAACGGCGTACGAGCAGATGCTGAGTTGGATCAATGAACATTAGGTTTCCAGGGCTGGCGTTTGCGGTTGTTCCCAATCTACCCATGGCTTGATGCCATTGGGCTTTACGATGTAACGAGTTCGGGCTAGGCTTTGCGTTTCATTCCATTTCGCGTAACGGATAAGTCGACTTGACTCCGACGCAAACATGTTAATGATGGATTGGCGACGAGAAGGACCACGTCTGGGTCCCATGCTTGGCGCTGCCAGGCTTTTCACCCGCTTCTCTTCTCAGAGAGGCACCTTTTGCAATCAGATTCATTCAAGACCCGACGCTCTGCTTTCGTTAAGAAAGGGTACAGACGATCTTTCCAGAATTTTTGTTCTGTTCGATGTACTCGTGTGCGGTCCGTATGTCTTCCCAAGGGAAGACGGTGTCAATCACAATCTTCAGCTTCTCCGACTCAAAGTCCGGCAAGCACGCCTCCAGACGATCGCGCAGACGGGCCTGATACTCAATATCCCGGCTCCGCAGCGTGCTGCCCTCGATGCGCAGTCTCTTATAGAGAATGAGTGACACGTTAACATTCTCCACGCTACCGCCTCCCAGAAGGCCCAGCATCACCAGCTTCCCGTCCCGGGCAGCCACCTCGAGGTTCTTCGGAAAGTAGTCGCCTCCGCCTACGAAATCAATGATCAGGTCCGCACCTCGCCCGCCTGTGGCATCCTGGACGCCACGCGCCCAGTCCTGGGTCTTGTAATTGAAGGTGGCCGTGGCGCCCAGCTCGTCCCGGATGAAAGCGCACTTGGCGTCCGTGCCGGCGGTGGCGAACACGGCGCCGGCCTGGGCCAGGCGGCTGAGCTGGATACCCGCCACAGAGACACCGGACGCCCCGGCGTGCCAGAGGACGTTGTCGCCCGGTTTGACGCCGCCGACGACGTGCAGGGCCTGCAGGGCGGTGATCCACGTCTCTGGGATGGCGGCGGCCTGCTCCCAGGTCAAAAAGTCGGGTTTGCGGAGCAGCATGCGGGCGCTGACGGCTACGTATTCCGCGTAGGCGCCGCCGTAGGCTAGGCCGAAAACTGGCTCGCCCGGTCGGAAGTCGTGGGGGTCCGGGTGCGACGCCGAAGGGGGCCCGAGGGAGTCGACGGTGCCGCTGAACTCGACCCCTAGGATATGGGAGGCGCCAGCGGGGACAGGGTAGTTACCCTCGCGCTGTATCTGGTCCATACGGTTTATACCGAAGGCTTTGACTTTGACGAGGACCTCACCCTCTTTCGGAATCGGTTTAGGGACATCGGGGTTCATGACAAGATTCTCCCGGGGGCCCTTTCCTCCTTGGATGTCTGCGATTCCAATATTGTTGGAGATAGGCTCTGGCTGGAATGAAGGAGGCATTGCTGCCACTTACCGATTGCTCGCATTTTGGCATTCATCGCTGCCAGTGGGTAGAACACCGTACTTGACTGGTTAGTAAAGTAAGGACTTGATGAATCCCGATTCAGTATCGTGATGAGTGTGAAGCAGAGTGAAGATTGCATAGAAGGGCTCGTCGGATTGAGCGAAAGTGGTGATTACCAATACGGAGTATGGAGCAGAGCAGCCATGTACAACCGCTAGCAAAGGTACGCCGTACTACTTTGACGAGCAACCAGATTGCGACCAAACCGTTTCTATGACGTGACCGTTTGGACGTTGAGCTGTGATGGCATTGGGCACAGTGTCGTTAGGCCGAGCAGCACCGACCATAGTCGGTGGTGTCCCCAGGGTCGGGTACGCTTACCTTAGTCATCCCATGATAAACAAGACCGGGCCCATCATCCGATCTTCTAAAGGTACATGCTACTCTGTAACGACGCGCGAATCTTGTCGAACAACATCCGACGAACCAGGGGAACATCCATGTCTTCTCCTATGTACACCGCAGACCAGGACATTGATCTGTGAGCTTGGATAATCAAGTGCTTGCTGTCAAAGTGAGTGATGCTGGAACGTTCGGGTCATTGCGACTCACATAATTTGATTCCCCTCTGCTTGGAAGCCATGAACCTCTGATGATTGCCTATCGGCTCCCCATCCAGGTTAGGGTGGGCATGGACACCGTCTCATTGAGTCCATATCGCGTCGCGAAGGTGGATGTCATTACCTATTAGTATGGTCGATGGGCCCCTGGTTTGAAATCAAAAAGAGGATGGGGCGAGCGAGCCGAACCCAAGAGGCAAGGGTTAAATGGATGATGTCCTGGGTGCCATTGCATGCTAATTACGCCGGTCTTCCCAATGGCAAAAGCTTGTTCGCGGCCGTTACTGGGGTGGGTTGCGGTATTGTACGAACAGGTAGACGTACAATCCAGGTGATGGCAGACGCATGGCGACAAAGGTGATGAAATGGGCAGCTGTAATTTGAAGCGCCGGATCAGAGTCGCACGTAATTCCGGTTAAGGACATGCACCTAGATGATTTCGGAGTGGTAAGAGTCGTGTCCAAGAAATCCACACACAACTCCCCAATACCTAACTGCAACTTGCGACACGCGACGCCCACGCGAAACCATTCATACAACGTACCTACCGGTACTTCGTGCACGAAATAGCTAGGCGCGACGGAGAACACAATAGTGATCCAAACAGTGGGTCTGTACGGGAAAGGCACATATAGGATGTTAGTTAGGGGCACTGGGCAGATTGCGGTGATAGAACGAACGAACCATTGGCGAGATCACACATCCTTGCCAGCTGTTCCAATTCTTCAGCAGCAAATATGTAGACGACTCTCCAATAATAGAAACGTAGCGGAATCAATTTCATCAACCAACATTGGCAACCCAGGTCGGTCCGTTGAACAAGACCTGGGGGTGGAGAGCGACTGGCTTGATGCAGGGCCGAGGGGCGCTTGACGGGTTGTCTTGGCTCCTCCGACAGAAAAGGTTCTGGACTTTCGGCGATCGTGCCGAGGCTGTCCGGGATGAAGTATTTGGTACTCCGTACTTTGTATTTCGTACACGTAATAAGAGGCCATGCAACGTACGTGAATGATAAGGCAAGGTAAGGTAGCTAAGGTAGTTAGAAAATAACGACAAAACGAGCAAAGTCCGAGTCTGGACCAGGTCTCCTTCCAGCCATTAAGTGACCTGGGTACTTCAGAACATGTACTCCGTTCTGTAAGTCACTAGGTACCTTGTTCGTACTTCGACTAAGGTACCTTACCGTGATGCATCCCACGAATGACATAATTATTGGCGGCACTAACCGAGAGTGGAAAGAACGGATGGATAAGTCGACCAATGGGAACACCCAACGTTTGATATCATCCACTACTGGTACGACGCCCATAAAGTCTCATTTCCCATAGTTCCAACAAATTCAATAATTCCACTTATCTCGGTTCTTCCAGGCCGTATTATCGGGCCCTAATAACAGACCACAAACTCACTGTCTTCCATGCCAAATAAAGTGCGAAGTACTTCGTACAAAAATGCCTTGTATGTATTACGCTGTAGGTGAGTAGACGACGCCGCTCATGGCTTGCAGAATCGCATCACTCATTTCACCACGCAATGAGCCAGCTCATAGCGGGCCGGAATCCCTTGGATATCCTCAACGGTAAGACGCCGTAATTCCTTTACCCGTAGAAGGGCACACCACTCCCCCTCTGCGGAGTACATATGAACTCTTAAACTCCTAGTCTATCTTGACACCAAAGAATACCTCGTATTCGTGGAGATGGGAGTTTTCGTGTTGAGGGACAAAGTAGGGAGTTCCATTGTCCAACCAGACGTTGATGGCTCGAGGCCCGTTCCTGCATTAGCGTCTGACAGGTGCGTTGTATTATGCCAGGAACAGGAACAGGAACAGGCCAGCCACACACACACACACACACACACACCATAACACTCATTCAGATCACAACGGGATCGCATGACAAGGCGTCTCCCCCTTTTCCTGCTGATTCGTTCTTCGTGGAGCATATGCACTGATCAATTCCCTGATACGACGCAATACGGTACGAAATAAAAGCATTGCTTGCCGAACCAAACACCCCAGCAAGAAAAGGGAAGACAAAAAAAACAAAACAAAAAAAAAAGGATTCATAAATAATTACCAACCAGAAGATGAGGGAGCGGCGGCGACTCATCCCGGATGAGTGCCCGTCTGTCTACCCCCTTTCACCCTTTTCAAGGAACTCAAAGGTCTGGACGGCCGAGATAAGCAACCATGACAGGCGAACCGGACCAATATGATGAAGCCACAGCGCAAGCAGGAGGCCAATTCTCCTCCGGCCCACACACCCTGCCCAGCTCGATCCCCGGCCCCATCCATCGGACCAGGCTTATCTTTGATTCGTCAATAGTAAAATAAGAGGCTCCTCCTCCTAGGCCATTTTTAAAGCATGGAAATTAGTACTTCGTACAAAGATATCCGTAGGTGATACCTACGACGGGCGAAGTATGAGGTACCTAAGGCAGCCATGGACCGGTCCATCTCAGTTCAGCCAGCAGGCCTGGGCCGGTGGGAGGGCACGAGCCACACACGCTCACCCCCTTTCCGTCTAACGCCCAATCCCACCGTTCTCAAGCGGCCTGTTGGTCACTCCGTATAAAAGTCCTTTTTTTCCTTCCTCCGTCCGTTACTCCTGTCTCTCTTTTCCTCTCCTCACCCACACTCGCTCCTTAGTATACCGACCCAGACTCTCGCAGTCGCTTTCATTCGTTATTCCAACGCAAAATAATCCAAGCCGCTCCCTCGCCGCAACTAAACCAATTACTTTTTTGCTCTTCCCGAGTCGATTAATCCCGAACCCAAAAAATCAGTCAAAATGAAGTTCTCCGTCGCCGTTGTCCTCTCCGCCGCCGCTGGCGCCATGGCTGGCTTTGCCCGCAACAACGTTACCTACGTCACCGAGGTCGTCTCGGAGTACGTCACCTACTGCCCTGAGCCTACCACCATCACCCACGGCGACCACACCTACACCGTCACGGAGGTACGTTCGGAGCCGATAAAGAGGAATTGCGCGGGTTCTTATTGGGATGCGGATGGAAGAGGCCGGGTCGGCAAGTTGCGCGCAGTTGCGTCACCTGTCAATCCGGCCGACTAGCCCGACCACCACAATATGAACGCGGGCGTTGCGCTGCTCTCCCCCATGTCTGAACCGAAGGGATTGTTTGACTAACTTTTTTTGTGTTTCAAAAAAGGCTACCACCCTGACCATCACCGACTGCCCTTGCACCATCACCAAGCCCGTCATCATCAGCAGCGTCGTCTCCTGCCACGACTGGTAAGAATCTCCTGATCCATCCAGTGTGCAGGTCAAGGCCAAGAGTGAAAAGCTAACCACTCTCTTCAGCCCCTCGTCTGTCCCCATTCCTCCTCCCGTCATCTCGATCCCCAGCAACCAGACCGCTACCTGGGAGACCGTTGTGCCCACTCTCCCCGTTGAGCCCACCCCCAGCGATGACCAGCCCATCACCGTCCCCACCGCCGGTGCCGGCAAGCTCGCCGCCCTCTCGGGTGCCGGCCTTGCTGGTGTCTTCGGCATTGCCGCTTTCATCCTCTAAATTCCCTGACAGTAGCAACTGTCGCTCGCGCCATCGTCTGCGTTGCCGCCTGCGACTCGACGTGGGTTTCTTTGTCTCTTGGAGGACTCTAAAACTTTGATGCATGTCAACGTTTGCTGTTGTGGGCGGACCCGACAAGTCAACATATGACGCAAGGCGTGGGATTGGAATGTACGGGTGGAGTAATTTAGGATAGGCGGAAGCGTCTAGGGATACAGATAACCGCGGAAGATGTGTACGATTTTGGTCTGAACTTAGTCATGTTCGGACCCTTTATTGTACCTGTCTTCCAGCTCTAGCTTGCGTCTAAGTGTACATTGTGGAGGCACTCGTCGCGCATGTTGGCTTCGTTTTCGTTAGGCGAGAATTGAGTCGATATGTGTGTTCCTATTCCTTTTTTTTTTTCGGAAGTTTTTGGAAATGTAATGTGTTCACGACAAGGCGCTACAAAGAATTGGCTTTGGTCGACAAATTTCAACCACTATCTTCTCTCCGAACGACTAGTATTATCTGTTCCATGTCATGTGTCCCTTAGTTTCCTGGGCCTTTGTACGCGTCTGATGAGAGGACTTGGTACATCCAAAGCCGTCCTCACTTGACATCAGAGCCCTTCCATGCTATGAACTCTTTCAGGATTGCTGCGACGGGGTCGTACTACTTGTCTTTTTTTTTTTTTTTTTTACTTCTAGTAGCCGTTATGAAGTTCTCGGTTTGTTTGGTTTATATTTGTTTATTTTCGTCTCTCTGTCTGCGTTAGAGAAGCGTGCCTCAACTCTTGCAGTTCAACAGGTCTTGGCCAAGTCCAGCATGACTGGCGAGGCAGTGTGACGGCCCAGTCATACCAGACTAAGTTTAGGCGCATCTTTGATTTTATCTTTGCATTAACATTCAGCAGCCCGGCCATCCTCGGCTACGAGCCTTTCAGTGCAGGAAGACGTAGCTGGGACGCTGGGCGGAAGATCTACGAATAAATATCATCGGAGTAACGGAGTGACGGAATGCGGGGAAGGGGGCCGGGGAAAGGGGGAAAGGGGGGCCTGAGCCTGGTGCCTGTGCCTTGGTTACTGCCATGACTGTGGACCAATCAATGCAAGCACGCAAGTTTCCTTGGGGACTCAGGTACCTCACTAACAGCAAGCTGACATAAACAACTCAACAAAGCCCCAAACGCTTTCTTCCCCGCGTTAAGGGGTTACTCCCTCCTTCCGATCCCCCCCGGCCGGTCTTCGCCCGGTCTCCGGGTATCTAACGCTTCCACCAGCGAAGCGACTTGCTTTCGACAACGTTCCCCAGAATTTCGAACTTGACCCCTACCTTATTTGGCAACTTCTCCTCCTCAGCCCCTACTAAATAACCAATCCTAGTATATTTCAGCCGCATATAAGGGTGCCGGGCACACAAAGACCGAGGTCTTCTAGTCTCCTCATGGTTTCAGTGTTGATTTATAGAGCCAGCTCGCCCGTCGTCCGTACATCCGTCGTCCCCATATCGCGCGTGTTTTACTCCTTCATGATACCCAGACAAGCTTATTGTTCTCTTCTCCTATGCTCATCTGCCTTGGATGTTCCATTCAACCCCGTCATCTCATATAGAACAGCTCGCGGCTTATACCAGTCTCGTTCTTCCTTATCCCCTCTCCCTGTCCAGGTTGAAGCAGACATATATACCCATCAACCGGCCATGGCGAGGTCGACAACCCATCTTCAGGAGGAAACCCACCGCCAGTCCCTCGAAGACCCGGAATCGTTCTGGGGGCGCCAGGCAGACCTCCTTCACTGGCACCAGAAACCTTCTGCTGTCCTCAGGCGCAGCCAGAAGACGTTGAAACAAAGCGGCGTCACCCACTCTTCCTGGTCCTGGTTTCCTGGCGGCGAGATTTCTACCTGCTATAACTGCATTGACCGCCACGTCCTTGCTGGCCGGGGGAATGAACCCGCCATCTTCTGGGACAGTCCTGTCACCAACACGAAGGAGACTCTCACCTATTCTCAGTTGCTCGACGAGGTCGAGGTCCTAGCCGGTGCCCTGAGGGAAGAAGGAGTTCGCAAGGGCGATGTTGTCCTCATATACAGTGAGATCGCCCGCCCGCCCGCCTCCCCTTGTGTCTTCCCCCTAGGGCACTCGCCCCCATTCTTCTTATACCCCTTCCCCGCCCCCTTCCCCCCCCCCGCCGAATCTCTTAGCTAACACTCCACTCAAGTGCCCATGATCCCTGCGGCCCTCGTCGGTATCCTCGCCGCGAGTCGCCTCGGCGCCATCCACTGCGTGGTCTTCGGCGGTTTTGCCCCCGCCGCGCTGGCCCAGCGCATCGACGCTTCCCGTCCCGTCGCCATCCTCACCGCTTCTTGCGGCATCGAGGGCGCCAAGGGCCCGGCCCCTTACAAGCCGCTCGTCCAGGAAGCCCTCCGGCTGTCGACCCACAAGCCCCAGCGTGTCATCATCTGGCAGCGCGACCAGGTCCGCTGGGGCCCGACCCGCCGCTCCGAGGGCGAACGCACCTGGCAGAGCCTCGTGAAGAGCTGCCGAGCACGGAACGTGCGTGCTTCTTGCGTTCCTGTCGCCTCCACTGATCCCGTCTACATCATTCACACTTCCGGCACTACTGGCTCTCCTAAGGGTGTCCTGCGCGATGCTGCCGGCCATGCTGTCGGCCTTCAGCTGTCTATTCGCTACCTCTTTGATATTCACGGCCCAGGCGATGTCGTTTTTACCGCCTCTGATATTGGTTGGGTATGGTTGTTATTATCCTCTCTCTCTCCTTCTTTTTTTTTTTTTTTTTTTTTTTTTGTATTTCCCTGAGAATCAGATACGCCACCCCCTTTTTCTGGCAACTCTCCCCCCCTTACACCACAACCCCGTTGACTACCACCAGAGCAACGCCATAGCGAGGCTTGTCTGCCATTCATACAAATTCACAATCTAACAACTACTGTTATTCTAGGTCGTGGGACATAGTTACATTATTTACGCCCCGCTTCTTGCCGGCGCCGCCACCGTCCTATATGAAGGCAAGCCCGTAGGCACACCGGACGCCTCTGCCTTCTGGCGTATCGTCGAGGAGTACGGTGTCACCGCCCTTTCCACAGCCCCCACGGCCCTGCGCGCCATCAAGCGTGACGACCCCGACAATCTCGGCTTTAAGAAGATCGGCGCCCGTGGCGGCCTCCGCTCGTTACGGGGCCTCTTCCTAGCCGGTGAGCGCTCCGAACCTGCCATCATCTCCGCCTACCAGGCTCTACTAGACGAGTACGCCGCCCCGGCTTCGCAAGGAGGCGCGCATGTCGTCGATAATTGGTGGTCCACGGAGACGGGAAGCCCCATCTCCGGCCGGGCCATGTTCCCACAAGTACCGTCCGCCGAGGCCACCGACACCGACCGGACAAGGCAGGTGCCGCCATCGCCTATCCCCATCAAGCCCGGTAGTGCTGGAAAACCAATGCCGGGTTTTGACGTTCGGGTTGTGGATGATAACGGCAAGGAGCTGCCACGGGGGGAGACGGGGAATATCGTGATGGGTCTGCCACTGGCTCCAACAGCGTTTCGTAGCTTGTGGCAAGAAGACGAAAGGTTCTACAATGGCTATCTGAAACGGTTCCAGGGAGAATGGGTCGACACGGGCGATTCCGGGTTCATCGACGCCGATGGTTATGTGAACATCATGAGCCGCAACGACGACGTGCTCAACGTCTCCGCTCACCGGTTATCCAGCGGTAATATCAATATCCCTTTCACTCGGCTATCGCGCGGTCCTACTAACGACTTCTCCTCCAGGCGCCCTAGAGCAGGCGATTACCTCGCATCCCCTCGTCGCAGAGGCCTGCGTCGTCGGCGTCCCGGACGCCCTGAAGGGCCAACTGCCCTTCGCCTTTGTGACGCTCAAGACGCACCCTCACCCAACCTCTGCGGCTCCCGATCGATCCCTCGAGGCGGAGATCCAGTCCCTGGTGCGCTCGCAGGTGGGTGCCATCGCGACGCTTGGTGGCATCGTGCAAGGCCGCGGTATGATCCCCAAAACGCGCAGCGGCAAGACCTTGCGCCGTGTGCTGCGCGAGCTCGTCGAGAATGCCGCGCGTGGCGAGCCGGACAAGGAACTCAACGTTCCCAGCACGGTGGAGGATGCCGGAGTGGTCCTTGTTGCTAGGGAGAAAGTGAGGGAGTATTGGGGGGCGAGGAGAGGCGAGGCCAGAGCGAAGCTGTAATTGCCTTGACACATTTGAGGATGAGACCATGATTGAACGCAGTGTTCACCATTTGTTTCTGGGTTTACTTTGCTGGACTGCTAACTGTTAACAGGTTATGTTGCATGAGCTTCATGTTCCCCCTTTTTTTCTTTTTTCTTTTTTCTTTTTTACTATATTTCTTTTGCGCCGTACGCAGTTTACTTATAAGTATATAGGCGTTATAGGGAGTCGTCCAGAATCTCTGACCTGACACTCGACCAACCGAGCCTCAGTGTGTTTATTTCCGAGATTCGTTTTAGCTTAGAGACGAACACCAAACTGTCTCTGGGGGGGTGCCTTTTTAAAGTCGGTCAGGGGATGAATCAACATACAGATCTCCCTTATGATGGTACAGACAGATCAGGATTACGGTCGTCATGTTTTCCACGTGGTCTACAGGCCTCCTTTTTACAAGTCCCAGGATAATAAGCGGGTGTCTACCATTAATGTCCATTCCTCATTCTCAGAGAGAGACCGCAAGAGACTAAGAATTCTCGCATGACTACTGGCCGACTGGTTAACTTCACCTCACCCCTTTCCCAGCCTAGCCCAGCAAGCTCCAGCCCCCTTGCGCAGCTTGAGGACCACAAGTTCGACGTCGAGAGGAACGACGTCCTATCTAACCTTTGAGATCGAAAGGAATCCGATAGTAACATTCGACAGCCTAGACCATTCCTCATTCGTCTTGCTTGCCCTACCCACCGAAGTCGAGATATTGCCTTTGACCACGCCCATCGAGAGCAGCCGTAGGCCCCCTTGCTTTCCCGAAGCACAAAGAGCACAAACACCACATCTACCTGTCGCGCCTGGAAGCAAGGAATAGACGTGGCGCAAGGTCTGTGGAATAGTAAAGGCAATTTGGGAGCGAGGTCGGGGGATGGTGGGAAGAGAATTGGTGAAAGTGTGTCTGGCTGCCTTGGGGGGAAACGGCACAAAGAGGTATAGCTTCTAGTCTCCCCAGCCCCTTTTCCAAGTGTCCGTCCCTTTTCTCTTCTCGTCATAACCATTACCGCCTCTTCATCACCGTCCCTCCGCGAACTACCCGCCGGCTCGTCGTGCAACCTAATTCTGTCCTACCGAGCTACCGAGTTTCGAGCTCCCCTTTTCGCCACTGCGTCCACCAAGACTCGTGATCGACGGAGAAACGTGAACCTCTTGATGTCCTGACTTTGCTCACTTTGAATTCACTGACTTCTTTGGCTGCCAATCAGCTAACCCAGCCATACACTGTCATATCCCTCCCGGAGACGAGGGGTATGTAACCCCACGGACAGAGCACCGGGGGCAGATGCCAGAAAGCAAGGGCGAAAAAGAAACAAAGAGCAGAAGAGAAGACGAGACAAACTTCCGAAGAGCCAACAAAGAGTGAATATCCATCAAAAATCCCATTGTAATGAGGTAAGAGCAGGGTTGATGGCGAGCTTCCTTCCTCCCATCTTTGCGTTGTAAATGTCCCGCCCACTGCCTTACGCACCTCCCTGTCTCTGCAGATGAATGCCGTCTGTGAAACACCACCAGACTGGATGTAGCAATCGAGATCGACCGTAACGAGGACAAAGGGGGAGAAGAGAGGCTCGGAGAAAAGCTATCGCCTGGGCCACTCCACTCTCCCGCCATGCATGTCTAACCATCCCCTTCCTCTCCTTGCACCCCCCCCCCCCTTTTTTTTTTTCTCGCGAGAATCTTCGGGGACGGGGGAAGGCCTTTCCGGGTACTGGCGTATGAAGTGCGGGATCCAGTCCGAGTCGGAGGTCCCAACTTGCTGGACCGCGATCTGACTTGCTCTCAACGCACAAGACGAAAGGGTATTATTTTGGGACACGAACTGGTTTGCCCCTCCCCAAAGCCGGGCATCGAGTGGCGAGTGAGAGACTCGGAACGACCAGGTATACAGAAGCAAAAGAGGCCCGCCATCTCAGCCAGGTTGTACAGGCTCATGCAACCGAACTAGAGGCGTTGTGCCACGCGCCATGTTAAATGGATGTCAGTTCGTGATTCCGCATGCTCTTCGTCGTCTGTGGTTCTATCGGATGCCGAGAACTATGGGCTCATTTTGGGAGCACACAACCCGGATCAGCAATATCCCGAATCCCTCATGATTCCCAGTGACCAGGTATAAAGCTCGTGATCTCATTATCCATGCCGTATCCTAGTGCCGCAGACCAACGCAGGAAGAAGAAAACAAATATATATAATAGAAGGCAGTGGACAAAGAAGAAGAATCATTTCGCGCCTGGCTTGACTGTTTCATGACGACATAACCTGTGACGAGCCGTTCCCAGAAGCGTCGCGTCGTACGGCATTTTCAAACGCAAAACATAGCAAGCGCCTTCATGACCATGTTGACTATGTTACAGAGTGGCCATGTGTTTCGGACCTAGTTCGTGCAGGGTACATGCCATAGACGCTCCGCTGTCCTTCTCTGGCTACCTTTAAGGTTGCAAACCGTGACTCTGGTAACCTCTTCCCAGCCTTGAGGCTTTCGAGCACCCTGCAGTGTCCCAGTTAGTCATAGACGCAAAAAAAGAAAAAAAAGAAGAAGGGAAACAAGAGAGCCATTGCTGGAGAGCAGATGGGGGAGAGGATTCATTACCATTCGACATCCACATACTGGACCCCGGAACCTCTGATCGTCCGAATCTCCTTTTCCAGCTTGCCACCAGCCAGAGCACCCCCCGAGCCCATCCCCCCACTCACGGGTCTCCCAATAACGACATGTGTGACCTGCCGCCGGCCGAGGTGCAGCGACACCTTAGCCCCCTGCTCGACAAGGATGCGCTTGAGGCGGTGGTCCGACACGAGCGGCGCCGTGCTGCCGTTGACGTAGACCACGACGCCATCAAAGATGCCTCTCCCACCGGAAGAAGCCTGGGTCTCGCTGCGATCCTGCTCCCCATTCCGGTCATTCCCGTCGTCGCCCCGGTCTTCGGACCTCATCGCAGCAGCGCCGTTGGGCATTTTTTCGTCCTCACGCCCCACGGTACTCACGTCGTCCCCCGTGCTTCTGCGCAGCGTCTCGCGCATTTTCCCGGGCTGTGCCAGCATGTCCCGGACGCTGACGGCAGAGCGCGCCCGAAGAGCCCTGGGCACCACCATGCCGAGCTTGGGATCGAAGTCGGCGCTTCCGGCGCCGACGGTGTCGCTGAGGCGTTCGCCGCCCGACAGGCCGCCGCGGAACTGGGACATGAGCTTGCGGTTGCGGTTGTCCCGCCAGCCCTCGGTCGGGCGGACCTCGGGGCGCTGGTGACCAGTTGAGGACGAGTTCCAGGGGTCGAAGGACCGGGAGAACCGGGGTTCGGGTGCCCGCGGGAGAGAAGATTTTGGAGGTGGCATTGCCGTGGAAATTGAATAGGGGTTGGTCCTGGGTGAGAGAAATCGAGTGCATCCGCAACGGTTGTCGACAAAATAGGTTCGGAACCAATCACTGGGCTCATTAAGGCTGGCTTGCTTGTTTGATATTAGCGAGAGTCAACCGTGCAAAGGGATGAGAAACACGATGTGGCTGGCCAGTGTAGTGTGTTCGGCGTCACGCCAGTAATGCCTCCGTCACGTCTGAACCACGAAGTCACATGACACTCAGCGTGCGTCAAGAAGCTCTTGATGTATCTGTACCTGTATCCTCACTAAGGTAATGTTACATAATTAAGTACCTTGGCGGGTTTGCTGATACAATGGCAATGTGTACATGAACGGTGTAGGTGTGTGTACCTTAGTATGTACCTCATCGCTCCGGAATATGTACCGTTCGAAGTACAGCACAAAACCCTCATCCACTTTGAGCCATTGAACCGTCCAAACGGAGTCTTTTTTCGTCGTCCGTCTAGGTAGTTTCGTAATAAATGGTTTCAACGGCCTAGTCACGTATAGGTACGTAAGCTCAACACTAAATTCGTTTGCACAAACCAACCCCCACGGCCAGCCACTTTTCACCATCGTAGCGTAGCGTCTCGTCTCGTCTCGTCTCCTCATCGCTTAGCTTTTAGCGGCCCAACATTACCAACGTCTCCACTGGAATACAATGCCATTGTTGTTCTTCAACCCTGGTCTCTATCGTCTTTGCCCCCAGTTTCGTCCCTTTCTTGCAGCAAAGCTGTATGTATTCGTACATCCCTGGACCGAGGTTCTCATGTCTACATAATGTCTTGTCATGCAGACGGGGGACCGCTCCCGCCCGCCCGCTGCATCCTGTGAGATACATCCACCACAACAGCCATCTAGAACCCCCTGGGCTGGGCCGAGGCCGCGGCGGCACGCTCTGTGCGTCTGGACGTTGTACGTTGTACGTTGTATGTACGGAGTAATTACTTCTCACGGTAAATAAGGTAATGAGATACTTCGCACTATCAGGAACCCCGCCGCTCGCTGCCTTTTCCCCTCCTTGACCGACCCCCTCCCCCATTTCGAGGTCAACTGTTTCTCTACCGCCAACGAGCTGACGCCACCTGGACGGGCTACCAGTTATCCCCCCCGGCGATACTACCTAGTCTGCGTGCATTCTCCTTTCTGGCTCAAAATGCCGGCTCTAATTAATGACAAATATTAGGCGTATACTGAGAATTAGGAATATAGCTTGTCCTTCGGCCCGACCAGACAACTTGTGACTTCGCCCACCGCCAAAATTGAGTTGTGGAATGAGGGAGTTGCGAATGGGGTGGGCGGAGGGACAGGCTGTGAGCTTGCCATGTGGCTGACCACCCCAGCAGATAACGCTACGAAATATTAGGTGTGGACAGAGTGGTGATGGTGGTGGGGGGCCGCGGGGAGAGGGAAGAGAGAAGAGAGACAAAAGGTCCTCCGCATTGTTGGTCGCTTCACCCTAATCCATTCCATCCCCCCATGACACCTGCCCGTGTCTTCAAGTTTAAAATTAGGCGGAAGTGGAAATAAGATCCGCAAAGTTCGGACTCGGTGGTTTGACATTGGCGCCTTCGTATGTCACACCGGGTGGATTTTTGGGCAAACAATAACTAAACTCGTCTCGACTTGAAGGTCGTCGCCACGAACGGTGCTGCCCTATGCGGTTCATGCACAGTACCAACCCCATTAACCCCCGAAGGTGTCTGGTACGAATACTTGGTGCTTGTCCACTGTCATCTCCGTGGAACGCAGAGATCGATGTCGGGGTAGTTCGGCTTAAAGGGGGTGAAAGTCTTGAATGGATGATAGCCGGCACAACGAGCTCGAGCTAGTGTGACATTGGTTGGGTATTGGATGTGGAATGCGTGCTTAACAGCAGCTCCTGTTGTGTATCGGTCTGAGGTCGAAGGTCGAGGTGAGAGACCCGGGTTGCACCTCATCATCTCTCACTCTCACGTCCGTCCTGTTGGCCCCCCTACCTTGTGTTGGTCATGCAGGGACCATTCCGGGCTCCTTCAATGTTATCCTATCAACCGGCGGCCCGCCACACGATGTCGCGCAAGGTCATGCCATGTCATGCTATGCCATGCGCGTCCCTTATGCGCATCGTCTCTCGTCTACCGGCATGATCAGTCAGACACATCACGGATAGCTTAGCATCTCAACACCTTAAAACGACCGCAAGGGTAGGTAACTCCTTTTCGCCGTGAACGGTTGGAGGTAAATATCAAAATCAATCCCTGATATATGGCTCGAGCGCACAAGGACGAGGAATGGATCGATCGCTAGATAATAATAAGGTAAAGGTGATACGCGTGCCGAACCGCATACAACGTAAGGTTCAAAGATTCCATGCGGTACTGCTGTTTCTGGTTTTCTTCCTTCTTCCGTCTCCTTCATGCCCCGACCTCCCTTCGAGTATCTTCCCCCGCCATCTTTCGCTTTGTGTGCATCTCCCGCCAAGGTTGCCAATCACGCTACCGGCAAGGGACGAACATCTCGGCCGGAACTGCGTTGGAGAGCACCGGGCTGATGAGCGGTTTATGGATAATTAGTGGGGAAAAGGGGGCTGGGGGGGAATTGAGAGATATTATTCCCAAAATGAGCCTGTGCTGCCCTACGAAGTAATACTGTACAACAGTACGAAGTTTGAGATGCGGTGGGTGGGTCACAGGAACGGACACCGCAGAATCACTGATCTTTCCCGTTCTCTTGTAGACCTCGATTTCCCAAAGAATATTCCATCGAGAGAGGGAGAACATGAATATGAATGGAACCCTACGAAGTAAATGCCTACATAGGCGCCGTAATTGTTCGGGACATGAACCTAGCTACTTGGCTGTTGTGCAGAGAGGCGCACATGGCCACGCACAGTGCTGCATATTGTCTTACCCATCCTGTCTCGTTTTTCTGCTTCTGATAAATTAAACTCTCCTGGAAGCGCCCTGTTCTGCCACTCCGTAGATGCAAACACGTTCCAAACTCGAGCCCCAGAGACGCAAGACCGGACTGACAGCATGGCGCCGGCTCGTGCGCGCTTTAAGCTAATGTCGGACACCGATTTTCAACAGATCTTCAAGCGCATGGGCGGAGGGTACACACATGCAGCCTTCCCGACAACATACGTTGTATGTAATACATAGGAATTCAGTGTCCACCGCCCAGTAATCGGGTCTCCCGTGGGAAACATCCCGGCGTGATGACGGACGAGGACAGAGACATCAATCAAGAGGGCCCACACCCCATTACTTCGTGCCTTTCCTCATGGCGTGCATGTTACCTTGAATGCCGTATGTATGCTGCACGAATACGAAATAAAAATAAACTGATTCATATACACTTCCATTCGATCAAAGATTCTAATTATATTAAGATCAATTTCGATCTGGTACGGAAAATGGATTGATTCCATTGCTTTTATCCCCTTTTTTCGCCTTTGGCTTTGTCCCCATCTACCCTTGTATGTAATTGTTTGTCTCCGGGAAAGTTTACTCGCCGATCGCTGCACATCGTTTGGTCTGGGAAGATTGTCTTCTGCCCATCCTCCCCGCAACGTCAGACTCTATGGAGGACCGATTATTTTTCCTTGTTCGAAGGGCGAAGATGTCCAGCGTTACGGCTACACGATGATTACTCCGCATATTTTGAGGTCTAAGACTGGCTGCATTTGGTCCCAAATCGAAGTGTCCCGACAAACAAAACGTGACAACAAAACCTCCAAGCACTGGCCTGGCCTTGAGGATTCTCTTTGAATGCACCCCATAATTACGGACCATGGCATGTACACGTACACGTACATACCTACATACGTTGTGCAGAGTATGTACGTAAGTACTGTACGGATATGTGATATGTGCACCAACTAAGGTAGCCCCGCCGTTCGCGCAGACCTGGCCGTGGTTTGCGTGGGCGTGTTGTGTGCCGTGCTGTGTGTGGTTGAGGAGCAAGTTTAACCCCTATCACCTCCCCCGGCGAAATGCGGACTTCCTGAAACTGCACTCATTCCCTTCACCAGGAAACATAACTAACTGTACATGTTATAGCTTGAAGACTTCAGCCGTAAAGTCTTCCGCGGCTCTCTATATTTCTCATCAATCTTCGGTGACTACGGCGTCGTAGATACGTCAAATGCCTTGGAGAAATGCTGCGGAAATGGCGAAGTACATATACCTATATGTGATGTATGTATGTATCTAAGGTACTCCCCAAGTGATACCAACCCATCCCCGTCTTGATCGCCCAACCACGTACCTTATAGTACTCAGTCCGAAGCGCTAGCCGTACACGGAGTACTCGTACAAACCAGGAGAGATGGATCGAGTTAGCAGGGCAGAATGGCCCTTCCGCGTCTGGGCCGCCGAGGTACTTCGGACAAAGGTAGAAGTAACGTGTACCGGTACTTCGTTCACATTCTTACCTTAGGTATGCTCGGGAAACAAAAGCAGGCCAAAAGAGGGGAAGAGGGGTGTCTCTAAACAGGCTGAAGAGTAGCGGTGAGGAGAGCGCTAAGCCTAATAAGTGAGGTACTGTATCAACCGAACAGCGACAATGACCGCGTGGAACGCATGTGTCCGATGACATGGTGAATGGTTGATTACTTGTACCCTGCACCTTCAAAAAGGACCCTTTCGTTTAAGGATCTCCTATATGGTGTTGTGTGTGGGTGTGCATGTGTGTGTGTCTTGTGTGTTGCGTGATGAGAGTTCGTAGTCGAGTCCACTATGGTGCCCAGCGCAGGGCGAGAAACATGGGATCTTCAAATGCGAAATAGCTACCTCCGCATGAGAGCCTGTCGGGGTGCATTTCGCATTTCCAACTGCGAGGGAACTTACGGGGCACCGATAGAGAATCCGGGGTTTGTTCGAGGGGTGTCTGTCCAAGAGAAGCCGCACCACGTACTCCGTACCAACCTGATGTACATACTCCTTATCTGGGCACCTAAAGCACCCCCTACGGAGTACAACGCACTTGCGGCTTTCCAAGTCGGTGGGTTCGCGACGAGTTCATTAATGGCCGCGACGACACACTGCTAGTAAACGACTGGATGTACGGAGTATGTAATGCGGGTAACGGTCCGCACGTGCAGAGATCGATCTGGGGGGGGGGGGGGGGGGGGGGGGGGGGGGGGGGCTACCACTGCACCGAAGCCTTATATGGCTGCAAAACAACGACGAAAGCACAAGCCGGTCTGGCCCGGGTCTATTTCAAGGATGTGAGAAACATTTGCCCGCGGATCATCCAACGGATACTGTCACGGGACGCGAGGTGCTAATAGGGGAGCGATCGTTGCCCACTAATTATCCAAGAGAAGGAAGTTGGGGGATGATGACAATCTTCGTCCTGTGGTGCCAGCTCGTCAGACAATCCAAATCGCGAGAGCATGCGCCAGCGCATCGCCAGGTTTGCCAGAAGCTGGCTGGCCCGGTCACGGTGGTTGGTCGGTGGCGGAATACTTCTTGATTGGGTCCATAGACATGGTGACGGGGTGAGACTGGGAGGGGAAAGGAGAATCGTAATGGTGGTTAGGCTAGGGTTGTGTGGCCGGCTGGCCGAAACGTGGATTGCTGTGATTCGCCTGCTTGCTTTTACCGTCTTATGAGCTACCGGGTTGCTGAGACGGAAACGGGAGCTGATAAGCTAATTACTTCGTAGATTAGAAGAAGAGCAGCTGTCCGAGGGCCACGACAGCGACCCCAAATGCGACCGCCTCAATGTGTGCTTTCTGGTGGGGAGGGAAGGGAGTGTTCGTCGTGGAACGACAGAAGGTATCTTTACTTTGTACGAAGTACGGAGTAAGGTAATTAGTCAGGTACCTTATGTAAGGTATGTTCGGAGCGCGTTAATTATTGCGGAGTACATCTGTTTCCAGTCGGCGTGCTGCTTCTGGGAAGCTGTACGAAGCGATGCTGCAACAGCGAGCCTCGAGTCCGCTAGATGCCACTTCGCGGTCGGGCTGGTATCACCTCGGAGTAGAAATTACGGCCAGAACTGACGACGAAGGAGAGATATAGAACATCAGCTACTACCTATCTAATTAATCCTTCCTGTGTCTTGGGGTTGCTCCGCTAAGCGTTGTGCCTGACTAGAGGTCGCCTTGGATTTTCCATGATAATCCGACGAATCCCACCAAGTTCAAAGTGCTTTATTATTATACCCTGAATATAAAGGAAGGACAGGGTTATAGCGGGATGAAACGATTCGGGGAAACTTTTGTATGTACCTTATACTTCGCACGGAGTACTATGGACAAGCAGCTTGCCATAACCGTTCCAACTTCGCTCGCCGAGTGTAGCATCGAGCCGCAGTCCAAACTCATAAATAGAATCGCTCATGCAATTATTATCTAATACCCGTAGCAGAGTAATAAGGTAGTCTATGGTTGTTCCTTGCATTTGGAAGGGAGACAGGACAGAGAGGGGCGGGAGAGCTAATGTGCCTAAAGAGGCAGCACGGGCTATAGCCGCCGACGATGCCGCTGGAGCTGTACTTTTGACATCGACAAGGCGCGTCAGGGACCGGCGGATCTAGAGGGCCGGTCGAACACTGCGGTCCTAGCAGTGACTGATTAACGCGACTGGATATTGGTTCCTCTACGAGAAGAGGAAGCAAAAAGCAAGGCTTGTCGTGCTCCGAGCCGGAGTGCGATCGACTTGCTCACGACGGAGTGGTGCGAAGTCGCGTAGGAAACCTATAATACCTTTAGGTACTTAATGCACGTTGTACGTGGGTACTTTAGGTACAAGATATCAGTACCTTGGGTTACGACCACGCCCGGGTAGTCCCGGGAGGACTAAAATGCTTGCCCCCGCCACCCCTGTCCATAGCCGCCAACCACGGGCTCTCATTCGCCCAGTGCTTAACATAGCTTCGTACTTAGCCGCCTTGCAGCGAGTGGGCTTATGCAAGTGCTCAGGCCAACCTCCTTTTCACGTGCCCTGTACCCTGTCTTAACTCTTTCGCGATCTCGTCCACGGGAGGCAGGTCAAGAGGCTATACCTACAGAATGAGAAATAACTACTTCGTAGCTTGCAAAGCAGGAGGTGTCCGACGGCCGAGAGGCCGGGGAAGGCTGGGGAAGGCTGGGGAAGACTGGTGCCGGTGCCTGTGCTGGCGCACTTGGTCCACTTGGCCTCACCTAGTGGTCGGTATCTGCGGTCTGTCCACAGCTTTGCTTCTTTGAATTCAGTCCAAGCAAGGTAATATTTTCCCAGCCTCCTGCGTCGCTCGACAATGACGTTTCAACTTGAGAGACATGGCGCTTTGTCTCACCTCGGCCGACGTTGGTGGAAACTTCCAGTCGCTCGCCCTGACGCTACTGGATCATACAGCTTACCTTGCCCTAACAAAGCTACGTACCTAATTACTTCGTAGGCGCCTTATCCATCGACGGGCGATTTTATTCGGGAATCGTATCTTCTTTCACAAAGAACTCGTTTCTTTTGTCTGCCGCCACCCCAGCAGTTGGCTGACAGTTTCTCTCGTGGTTTCTCTTCCACCCACTTGATTGATTCAGACTCCAGACCGCCTTGGTCTTCGTATTCCGTCGGTGCGGATACACCATACGACCTGTACAAAGCTCATTAGTGCCCGTTCTTCCAACTCGAAAGAAGAAAAAAAGGCACGGCACGCTTAGTCGCCCCGGGACAAGCGGCTCATGCCTGTTTTCCGACTGAAGATGCACTCAAGCCTTGTGCCGAGATGGTGGCGTAGGTACTTTGTCCGCCTGATAAAAGCAGGGCTCCGTACAGGGGAGGTTATTGTTGAGCACGATCGGCAAAATTATACCCGTAGTTGCATCACCACCTATTTTGGCGGTGGAAAAAATATCAATCGCGGTCCGAAGGCACGTATGTATGTAGGTATGTGTATGTACTTCGTAGATCCGAAACACCAGGAATGTCGTGCATAATGAGGCTCAAGACTGCCGTCAGTTGCAGTACACTAGCTCAATTACGTACCTAAGGTACTACGGAGTGATAATTATAATTGTCTACTGAGCGTTATCAGCTACCATCCCCGTTTATAAGTTCCATATATGCAAGAGAAGACGCGAACGACTCCGAGTGGACTGTAAAAGGAGCCGGATCTCGGTCGGCAGAATTCAAGCAGGTTATTCCAGCTAATCCGCAAAAACAACAGCAATTGTAGATTCGTAAATACCTCATTTTAGAGTAAGGTACCTGAAGGAAATGGTCCAAAGGAAGTTGATGATCGTGACCCTTCGCTATTGGTCCGAACCCCTCATATCTCGGTGATTATCAATTTAGGCCGAAGAGACGACTACCGCGTCCCTACCAAATCTCTGTGAGGAACAGCGCCTACGGATCGATTACTCCATGTTTGTCTGTGGCCGCCTCCGTTCTGTTCCTCGTTGAGACTTCAATACTCCGTACCTTAGGGCAATATGCTTAAATACGCTACGGAAGCTTGCAGCAACCTGAATTATCGCCCCGCAGAAACAGGCGCATTCCGCTAGGGAGCTAGAGTGGCATGTCATGCCGTACCTTTTTTACGGACCCGTGCAGGGAAGACTAAACAGGTGGCTTGTCGCTCGTGATATTATCCAAGTCCCCAGTTTTCACTAGGCGTGTCGAGAGAGCAAGCCCCCGCGGGGAGTGATGGGTAATTATTATTCTACTTCGCACTGAAATATTCGAGCAAGGCATGGCGAAGAAGTTGAAGCAGATGGTCCCAGACCTGGTACTGACGTGCTGCGATGTCCTGCTGCCCATCCACATCGACATTGCATGCCCCGTACATGACGCCAATGCAGCTCACCTGCAGTCCCCGACGTTTGGCTGCGAGCGAGCTCATGCATCGCCTGTCGTCCAACTGATTCAGTGGAAACAGAAAACGACCAGCGGATAGGGACCTGGCCGATTGTAGATATAAAATGTGCAACACGATGATGATCTCGGAGAACACTGAGGAGGACGGTCCGAAATAGCATGTATATTAGGATTGACTCGGAACCGACAACGGGAACGGCACTAAGAGCAGGTATGCCAACGGCGAGGGCGGCGAAGAACCTTTAAGTTGCGTGGCTTGTGAGAGAGGCTTAGAGGTGAGCGGCTTCCTTCGGAGAAGATCATAAGGCGAATCGAAGTGGCAAGAAAAAAAGTGACCAACCAAGTCAAGGGACACTCCAGATGGCCCAATTTCATTCATTAGAGTTAGTACCTGCGGATGGAGAGCCTCCAAGTTGTCAAACATGAGGTAGAAACAAGGCTGTAGCCTTGCTGCATGCAGACGGCGGAGGCGCTGCGGATAAACCAGACCCATTGAAGTTTTCGCATAGTTAGAACACGGGGAGGAGAACAGCATGATAGAACAAAAGGACACCTAATCGGGCGGCATCGGTAGGATGACGGTCATCAAGAAAGCTTCCCTTATGTTCAAGGCTCGTTGGCATTTATCGTCCGGGCCAGGGGCAAAAGACAAAGCATTGGTGGATTGAAACAAGCGTGTCCTGAGCCTCAGGCCAAACCTGTTGGTTAATTAAGCCCCGGCGCGTCCAAGTAAGTGATGTGACCAGTAAGGACGTGTGAGGGTTCTGGAGATCGAAGACTTGCTCTTACTTTTCTTCGTTCTATGAACAACAGGGAGAGGTTTCTCCTATCCAACGCTCAACTGTGATTTAAAACACAGTCACTACCAGGTTGAAAATTCAAGTGATGCGTCGGTTTCTTTATGCGAACAAGGCGCAAGAAGAGCCGAATGCGGTGTATTGTGTCTCTGACGAAGCCGGAGAACCCTGGTGACTTCTCTGCTCCTATTAGCGATAATGTTGTGAAGATCGACAATCCGTAAACGCGTCGAGTTTTCTCCCCTTCAACCCTTCCCTTAATTACGAATACTCCGAATACTCCGAATACTTTATCGCTTCGTGGAACCGAAGGTTGCTTCCTTTTTCCTACAACGTACGAAGCACACAAGGCTCGTGGCCCCGTCGTACAGTATTAGGATACAAAACTCACACGAGTTCGTTGGCGGGTCGCGATAAAAGGCACATCAGCCACCGGCGACCCTGATACCTATGTCCTCAACGCCCCCCGCCTTGCTTTCCCGTCTTTACTCCACTTTGAGAATAGTGAGATTGGCTTGCGCACATCCTTCCTCCTGTCCCTGGTCGAGGAGGCCCCGGTCCCCCCACCCGGTGGTCCATCCGTCCCACGATGTACGAAAAAGACCCTTGTCAAGTACAGTCCGGAGTACGAGGAGGTGCAACCATGGGCCTGTTCGGTTCACACCCCTTTATTGGTAACCGGCAGAGTACCTTAGGCAATGTACCTCCTCCCATTTGGATTTGCTGGCGCCCCGGTCCTCAAAGGGCCCTGGCGCGAGGACGGGCTCCCAAGGGAAGCGACCAATACAAAGTACTTTCACTTTTCCCCTCACTCTGCCCACTCGAAAGTACAGTACATCGTGACTTGTCCTACTGTTCGAGGGACTTGTTCGTCTTCAGTTTCAATTGGGAGAGGGGGGAAGGGTGGGTGGGGCGTACAGCCATACATACGCCACCAGACTGGAATAAACGTCGAAGAACATTGACCTCGTGGAAATGTACGAACCTCAGATATGATAAACAGGGAGTGAATGATTCAAAGTCAGGACTTCGAAGTTAACCAGTGGGGTAGAAACTTGGAAGGCCAGGAAAGAAAAAGCAAACAGAAAGAGAAAGAAAAGCGGCGGTGTAAGAAAGAACCAAAAAAGAAGAGAGAAAGGTCAAAAAAAGCAGACCCTGGCTGAGAGGGACAAGGGGTACTAGATACATACGATAACTACAACGTACAACGGTCTACAACCGGACCAGCCCAAACTGCCAGCGACCAAGTCTGCCTTGGAGGTACGTACTTTCAGTGCCTCTACGAAATAAATCCATCGAATCTTGAGATCGCTACCGACTCTCATCCCGCGACAACAAAGGCATCCCAACCACCCCAAGACCAAGCGGTCCCAATTCACTAGCCCAGCCGGGATTAGGAAAAAAAAAACAGAAGGTAAAATCAAGCAATAGAACTTTCCGTTCCTAAGTTTAAAGAGCCAAGTGAGGTAGATAGATAGAAGAACGGAAAAGCAAAAGAGAAACGACCCCACACCTCACCCGGCCTCAGAACCCGCTCCTCTTCCCTGACAGGCTGGCCACACTAGAAAGAACCGATTTTCGCCTGTGCTAATCCTAATCGGAGCACGAAACCTTGTCGACCCTCTTCTCGCTTTCGCTCTAAAACACCCCGGTCTTACGGCACTCGCGACCACTACCATCCAGGCTTCGTAGGTGGTTGGCATAGGTATGCCCACGCGGTAAAGGTACCGGGCCTCTCTTGATGCCCGGTAGAACAAGTACCTTAGGTACGTTGTATTCGTTCAGACTTCGGTCCCGGCTCCTCTATCCTCTTCTTTCCTCCCTCTATCTCGTCCTCACCACTTCCCCCTTCCCCGACACCCATGTACGTTGTAGGCAAGAAGAAGAAGAAGTACCTGATACAAGCACCCCATTACGACCAGGGGTGGGCTTGTCGTCTTTGGGATCTCCCCGGTCTCCTCCACTATCCTCCCTCTATACTGTGGTCCCTGGCTCCTTCCTGGCTGGCTCACTTCCTCTCTATACTTTTCCTGGGCACCAAAAAAACAAAACCGTCCTTTGCCCGGACATTTCCTGTTCCTTCCTCCTTCACGATTGCACCAACCTCCCAATATTATCCTCCCCCTTCCACCCCTCCGACTAGGACGTACCCTCCGCGAGAGAGGTGAGGAAGGTGAGTTTTTTTTCTTTCTTTCTTTTTCTTTCGCTTACAATGCCGACATGCCCGTCCCACCTCTCGCCGTCATCTGCCTCTAACTACCTACTCCTCACCATCTGCAATGCACATCCCTCTCCTGCATCTCCAATTTAGCACCCGGATCTTTAGCTGATGTGCCTGCATGCGGATTAGAGAGTAAAAAGTCGAGCCGTCACGAAAGCTCTTCACCCAGGTGTTTTTGGTTTGCGTGTATCTCTAAATTGACCGTCTTGGCCTTGAGAGTTGACCGCACCAAACGAAACCCACTCTCTTCCACTTGGCTGCCACCACCACCCGCCCTCTCTCTCTCTCTCTATCATCTTTCCCTCTTCACACATACTTCCTCTCGCTTCCGCTTCAGCCCGCTTTCACTCCGGCCATCGACCAGCGACGCCTCGAGTGTTCAGTTTACTAGAGGGCTACCCACACACAGAGATCGTCTTCTTTCCGTTTTCCACCAGGACCCACTTCACCTTGCGTCGACCGACTTTCGAGTACAGTGGGCGACCCGGTACTGCTCAGCAACGACCAGTTCGCTAGATGCTACGATTTCACTGAGCATTGACCTTGACGCCTTCTTTTGACGAGTCACGATCGCCTTGGTCGCTGTCTTGAGAACGACAACGGTTCATTTCCTGTCTGGCCTTTTGGATTTTGCTCTTTGCTTTTCTTCTTTTCTTTTTGGTTAGCTTACGAGAAGTCGTACTTCACGTCGAACCTCTTCTCTCTTGCTAAACCTGGTGGCATACACTTGGTTACCGCCGAGTCTTGTCTCTCTCAGCCGTTGACGCTGTCTAGAAATCCATCTTTGGTCTCTTCGCTTGCCCGGTGAGACTAGGTTGCTTGAATTTTTGCGACCGTCATTTGCTCACGAAGCCACTACGCCTTAGCAGTGGAGCTACAAGTTCCGGGTCAATACCGTGAAACTGGATCTACCGCCGATATCACAAGTACAAACCCGGAGTTTGAGCGACTCCTCATACTTCAGCTCCGCGTCCGACCATCGGCCTCTGTACATGAATAGCGAGGGACTGCCGCCCTTGCCATTGCCCGCCCCACACCAGGCCTATTCTTCGGGTACTTCGTCTCCACGGGTTAGCTCCGTGGATTCCTGGAGTTCTCACGCAGGGTCGCAGTCCTCGTTCACCTCGGCCGGCTCCTCTCACGGGCCCAAGACTCCTTCCCCTTCGTTACCAGTTGGGCCGGCGATACCTGGGTCAACCGCCCAGCCTCTTGGAGGTTACGATCACTACTCGACCATGAATCAATCAGCAGCCGACATGTACTATCAGCAACATATGTCTGCGGGACAGGCGCAACCGCCTCAGACCGTCACTTCGGGGGGCATGGCACCTTATCACTCCCAGCCCCCGGCGTTACAGCCCAACCACCTCGCCCAGTATCCGCCGCCTCCCCCGCCGCATTATAGCCAGCCGTATCCGTATGCGAATGGGCTCACATCCCCGCAAAATGCCCCGCCAAATGTACCGAACGGCATGGGCCCGGCTCAGAACGTTCTTCCGCTTCCTGGAGCCAGCACAACCAACACATATCAGGGGATGGATACTACCGGCCAAGTTGCCCCGCCGGGCATGAAACCCCGCGTGACGGCGACTCTTTGGGAGGACGAGGGCAGCTTGTGCTTCCAGGTTGAGGCGAGAGGTATCTGTGTCGCCCGACGTGAAGGTATGCATCCCGTCCGAAACGTGGAAACCGTACGGCAGGGTATTTCTCATCTAACCGCTGCTCGATAGACAACGGCATGATTAACGGTACAAAACTGCTCAACGTGGCGGGAATGACTCGTGGCCGAAGAGATGGAATCCTGAAGAGCGAGAAAGTGAGACACGTGGTCAAAATCGGGCCCATGCATCTGAAGGGAGTCTGGTGAGTAGCGCGCAATGAGAACGTTGTTCTACCTGCCACCTCGGGCTAATGCAGTGTAGGATTCCCTTTGAGAGGGCTCTGGATTTTGCCAACAAGGAAAAGATTACCGAGATGCTGTATCCTCTTTTCGTCCACAATATCGGCGCTCTCCTCTACCACCCCACCAACCAGAATCGCACGAGCCAGGTCATGGCATCGGCCGAACGCAGGAAACAGGAGCAAAGCCAGATGCGCAACTCGCAATCCGGCCCTGGACTAGCACCAATTCAACAGCATCATCACCATACCCTGGCTCTGCCAGGTCCACAGCAGGCCCTCCCATCTCACTCGAATTTGAACCGCCCGGCGCTCGACAGAGCACACACGTTCCCCACGCCTCCGACAAGTGCCTCGAGCGTCATCGGGAGTAGCATGGGGTCCTCCGACGGCTTCCAGTGGACGCCACAATCACAGGGGATTGGCGGAACCCAAGGCACAAATCCTATGTCTATCGACACGGGCCTTAGCAATGCGCGTTCGATGCCGGCCACCCCGGCATCTACTCCACCTGGCACAACGATCCAGAGCATGCAATCTTACCAATCCGGAGCTCAGCAGTATGACAACTCGAGGCCCATGTATAACCCGTCCTCGGCCCAGCATTCCCCGTATCAGCAGGCGAATCCTGCCCCGCAGGATCGTTCTGTCTACGGACATCACGATGGATATGGCAAGAATGACATGGGTCCTCCATCGTCACGGCCGCCAGTTCACGTGTCTGCCTCGGAGCAGAAGCCCGTCAACGGCATCGTCCCTCCCCCCGAGCAGAGTGGTCAGAACGCACCGCATGCCGCTGGGGAGGAAGAGGCTGAGCATGAACATGAGACGGAATATACTCATGATAGCGGTGCTTATGATGCTAACCGTTCCTCCTACAATTACGCGCCGCCGCCGTTGTCCACGGAACACCAGCATCTCTCTCCTGAAATGACAGGCTCTCCCAACCACCCTCAAGCGTCCGGTCGCGCAACTCCGCGTACAGCCGCCCCGCCCCAGCCTTATTATTCTCAGCAGCCAGCATACAACACATCCCCCAGGGTGCAGCACCAGCCTTCGAGCAACCTCTACAGTGTAATGAGCAATGACCGGAGCGCGACGAACGGGAACGGTAGCGATGTTTATGCTCCCCCGGCTGACATGAACTCCATGTCGAATGGTTATCCATCGCAGCAGTCGATGATGAATGGCGGCGGCAGCATGAAACGGGGCCGCGAAGACGAAGACGACATGCAGCGCCCTTTAACTGGCGGAGCGAACATGGAGATGAAGCGGAGAAAGACATTAATCGACGCGACACTCCCTGCAGGCGGTTACGATAGCTTGGCCCGGCCTGCTACGGCAACCGTCGCCCCGACGAGGCACAGATAAGGTTTCTGACCCGCTCAGCAAACTCCGCTCACACAGTTTCAACATGGACACAGACACCCTCTTACGCATTTGCAGTGTCGAAGCGCAGCATCTAGAAAGTTTCGACCTTGCTGTCAGATGTGATTCATCTTGATTGGATCCCACACGCATGGGCAAGACGAGAAGTCCTGATACGATACTTCTCCTTGACATTCCTTTATTATCATTACTATTCTTTTCTTTGCCATTTTTTTTTGTATTTGTTGCGACAGAAGTCCATAGGGCATCTCTGCGTGACGCGCCGACGAGATTACGATTTACCATTCTCTGTTTGTCTCGAAACGCCTCATCATGGCTGTAAATGTCTGATGAATTCACGCTTTGCACGGAAGGATTTAATTTTCTCGGAGAAACCCACCTCGACTTTTCTTCTACCACGATGTTCAATGAACCGACAGTCGGGGAAGATCTTGGCTTAGACACACACACACGGCTGCGGCACGGCGCGCGTCTTGGATCCCTGCCTGTCATGATCCTCAGGTGGGGACGATCGCGCTGGCCTCGATGGGCAGTTTCTTGCCGGCGCTTTTTCGACTTGGGACCACAGTCTAGGCGGTTTACTGGCATGAAGCGTATGTGCTAGAGATGGAATAGGCAGGTTTCGGGTGGTGAAGGCGGCCACGTCTTCTTTTCTGACGGAGGGGGTTTTCACTTGACTTGACGACCTTATGACTTTGCTCCTTTTTTTTTTTCTTTTTTTCTTCTTTACAAAAGTGTGCCCTAGGTGGTCTCTGCTGGACATACCTTTGTTTTTGAATAACGACCTCATGAAGGGAATAAAAGCTATTGCTACTCAGATTGCAACTGTCCCGGTGCCTCTGAAGAGTGAGGGCCTTTCGACTCGGCCGCGTGTCGTAGAATCGCTGGGAGCGCTCTAGACCATACTGATGTGAAAGCATTGGGGATGCCTTCGGTCTAATGCACTGCCATACTTGGCTTTGTCTCCCAAGGAGTCTTTGTGGTTGCTCGATTCTGATTATATATCCTCCTACACCACAGAAAATGACAAATATGGGCATGGCTGTCTTCCGAGGATATGGACCAAGCGGCATATCAAACCTTGAAGCCTTGGTGATAGAACATCATGTGAGATTTCTCTTGGAGCGTCGCGCCGTCTTGACGACGACTCTGCCATGAGGTGCACCATGCTGTACCTCGCAAGATTTCGAGGATGGCTGCCGCGACACGACAACAAAAACTAAAGACTAAAGCAGCCTCAACATGTAAAAAGAAGAAGGAAAAAAAGACTTTGGGAAGGAAGCTTTTGGCCGGTATATCACCCAAACTAGGTTATATTAGTACAGAATAGATTATAGAAGGGACCCTGGATAATATACCGGATCCGAATAGTGCCCCGGCATATAGTCCGCGGCTTTTACGCCGCCTACGCAGGATATATCCTATACAGGATACACAGGGTAAGCTTAACGATAATATCTTCGTCACGGTTACGAATAGCTTTAACGTTAGCCTCGCCGTAGCCTATAGCGCTGTGGGCGGCGGCTGGTAGTAGACCCTATCTTAGTATTATTTCCGCTGCTTATTACTACCTTTTAGGTGCTAGTAAGGACTTATATACAAAACGCCGCTATCTTAGTAGAAATCTACTAAAAAAAGCTAAGAGGCCCTCCTACTTAGCGTGGTACCTAGATAATAGAGGAATATATACAAAATATAGTTATACTAAAAATATTATATAAAAGGGGTCCTTGTATTATTAGCTTGGCATTCTTATAATATATTAGTAGTTTTCCGCCAGCTTATAAGCGATGTTGAACGGGGCCTTAATAAGGTACTAGTAACTCCTACCCTTATATCGAAAAATAAATCTTAGGGAGTCCCTTATACCTTCTCCCCTATCGTATAGTACCCGTGCAGTCGTGAAGTCGGCCGAGCTACGAAATCTGACTTTGCAGCGGGGCGTAGCACGGCTACCTTACCTCAGGTACCTACCTAGTAGCTACCTAGGGCATCTGTACTTTACCATACCTTACCTTACCTACCTTACGGAGTATTAGGCTCCACTTTCATTCCTAGACATGTTGACATCAGACACTACCTTATGTATTACCTATTAATTGCTGCAGTACGGAAGAAGGGTAATATCGTACTTGTCGGACTTTCCCAAAATCTATTCATACTCCATCTCCCTTTCACCACTACTACGTATTCCCACACATTCTCCACCAACCTGGTCTATCCACCTGTGCGCCCTCCGTTTCTTGCCTGTTCAATTCTTAGGACTTCTCGAGTCGGACGGCGTATTGTCGCGGTAGCCCTGTTGTGGGGGCCTCGCCGCAGATATCCGCCATCTCATCACAAGCGACCGCCGAAGCCGACCCGTTATCACAGGTCGCTCAGGCGAAGAAGCAGCAGCGGTTGCTGGATTCCCTCAGGCGTGCTTTCTTGATATGAAAGATGGCGACACCCACGCCAAATCACCCGATGAGGCACAATGCCTCACAGCAAGGCCAAGGTCGCACTCCCTCCGGGATTCCCGGAGCCACGCCGCCCGTGTCTACCCCCTTTTCAACCTCTCACGCTCATGCCGCCTTCTCTCCTCGGGGCCCCAAGTCGTCTCCGCAGCAATTTAAGAGGTCGCCTGCGACGTCGACGACTCTCATGGGACACCCCGGCAATGGCCCCCTCAACTTCGACAGCCCGTCGGCTGCAGCTGCTATGGGCGCTCTGGGAATTGGAGGCGGGCTCGATATGGGACTTGATAATGTCGGGGTAGGAGCCCTCGGAGGGCTGGGGAATCTGAGCGGAGAGGACGAGAGGCTCAAGCGACTGGACGCCGTCCTGGACATCATCGGGGTCTGTACACCATCTGGTTCCCTCTACAGGGTTGGGCAAGAAGCTAATGCTTGACGCATGACAGAAAGCCAAAGGACGAGTGAGCGAAGCTGGCCTCGAGCGACTATCTCTACGCACAGGACTTAATAAGATGTGGGAAGAGCACAGGACGCCCGACGGCAGGATAACCAAGACGCTGGTGGTTGCGGGCAACGGACTACAACTCGACATCAACCTCGACAACAACATCGTACGAGGCGTTACACTGGCGTTTCCCGAATCCGAGTCGACGCCGAATGTCACCAAGCACGTGGCTGGAGCTGAACAGATCCTCCTGAGAGCCTTGCAGCTACAGCCAAACCAAAGCCCGCTGACCAAGACCTGCGATGAATTTGCGGCCAATCTAGAGCGACTCGCGCTCTTAGACAGGCTGAGCGTGTACCCTGGTCTCGACTGCCAGGAAGCCATTGCCGGCATTGACGAAAGCCTGGAGAAATTGTATAAATGGGAATTATCGAAGATGCGTGAAGATCCCACGACGACGGCGGCTACATCTGAGCAACTGCTCGAGAAGGCGGTTATGTGTGAGAAAAGCGGCCGCCCTTCCATGAACGCCCGTGATCAGGTAGGGCCGTCCATCGACTATTGGACAGACCGACACCTCATCCCGTTCTCGTCTCCAGGAGGCAGTGATATAAAGTTCTGGTCCATCCTCGTTGGGTGTAAGCCCCTGGACGGAGAGCTTTACCAGCCCATTCGCGTATCAGAGAACTGGATCTCGGACAAGATGGAGAAAGCTGATCCGGGCCCCGAGGAAACACTCCTTGCGGCCCCCGATGGCCCTGTGCTAGATTGGCTGGAACCTGAGCCAACAATTCTGCCCTCCAACCCCGACAATAAGAGCGTTGGGGTCGACGTGGTGCAAGCCGATGGCACGACGCAGAAGTTTCCCAACGTCAAGTTCGTGGCCACGCTCAACCCTCCGGTGATCGTACCTCAGTCCGTCTGCAATACGCTCTATGGAATTGCTGGTGCCCAGCCCCCGCCTATGCTGCTGCCTGCTCAGACCTTCGATAACATCTCCTTTCCCATTCCGGAAGGAGTCAACCACGATGCCAGTGAACTACGCACCATATCGTGCCAAAGGGATGTTCTGGTCAAGGAGCTGGGTGGTGAGCTGAAGCCCCGGAGGCACGAAAACACGCTCTTTGTCTATAAGCCCGTGTATGGACAGACCATCACGGAGCTGCCATTTTCGCATCCTCGGCAGGTTGTGGCCATGCTGCCAGTCCTACGGCAGTACGCGTTTATTTCGAGACTTCTTTCGCGCAGTTTTGGCACTAACATTACCGGCGAAGCCACCGATCCGGCCCATAACGCATCCATCATCTCGCGGAGCACAACCACGAAGAAAGAGGAATTCCAAGACTTCTTAGGGGACGATGGGCCGCAGCAATCGAGCTCCGCGGCAGACAGCCCACTCCGCATCGACGTGGTCTTGTCCGTCCATCCGACGGCGGGCCTCAACGTGGTGTTCCCGTTCCGTGATGCGACGGCCAACATCGAGCTTCAAATCCAGCCGAACGCTACTGTCCATGTCGTTTCGCAAAACGTCATCTTCCCCGAGGAGGGCGAGGACCAGGAGAAGAAAGAGAAGAGCGCTGACGTGAATGGACAGGAGGGGGTAGGTGCAGGGGAAGAGCAAGGGAAAGGGAAGAAGAAACTTCAACCTCAGGACTTGGGTCATGCCCTGGAGATGTTTGAAGACCTCTGTCAGTGGGCAGAATGGATCCGGACGCGTCTTGCCTGAAGAGCGTGACTATTGTCACGGACGTTTTTCTTTTTCTTATCTTTTTTCTTTCCCTTTTTTCTTTCTTCTGCTTCTTCCTTCTCCCCTTAACTTTTGTCTTTGGCTGGAACAGCCACACCAACCACTAGAGAATGAACGTCTCGGAAAGATTCATCAGAATGGGCCAGGTGTTCTGGGAGTTTGTTTCATTATGATACCCGGGGAACCACGGCTGATCTCAGGGTACGCACCCGCGTTCGCCAGCTTCCTCACTTTCGAGGTTTCTAGGAGGGAAAAGAGGGGTGGAAGGATAGAAGACAACGTGGTCGTCTTGGACGTGTCTCCTGCCAATGGGCGCAACGGACAGACAACGGCGAAAACCGAGCATTTCCTCTGCCAATGCTTTTCTTTTATTGATATTATTTACTTCTTCTTCCCTGGCATAGCCCCATCGGATTGGCGGGGACTAGACGAATAGCGTATAGTAGTGGTCGATGTTCTCTGGCTGTCGGTAATTTGACGTGGGCCTTGGCTCATTATCATGAACGCTGTTGTTTATGCGTCGGGGAAGGCTCCGTTTCCTGGTATGACGAAAGGAGTCGGACGGAGGAATGGAGGGGGAGGGGAAGAGAAACATGGAATATCAAGTTCCGAGACGAGAAAACTAGCTTGTATGGGAGTCGGGCAGCCAGACAGTCGGACAGTCGGACATGCACAGTCCTATTGTTTTTCCTTTCCATGGATCTAGTTGAATAGAGAGACATGTTTCAAGGGATGCCTTTGGCATGTTGCTCGTCATCCTCCTCGATCATTACTGTAGGCGTCCCGTGTCATCTGGCTTGTGCGAAGCGACGCGTGGTGTTCTTTGTTGTGTGAGAATCTCTGACGAGATGTCTCTGGATGAAATGCAAGTGCTGAGGACGAAGTGTTTCCAGTGATCTCGGGCTCGGGTCACGGGTGAGACGTCGGCTGTAGAAAAATTCCTTGCGCGGTGGCGGCGACAATTGCCAATTGCGATGGATTTGCGCCAACGGAAGAGTGATGTTCGATATGGAGATTCAAAGACAGATGGTAACAAGTTCAGTCGCTCAACTAACACGTCCCCTTTCGCCGACCAACCCCGCCCCCCCTTTTCTCTATCGACGAGGCTGGTCTAATTGGCTTTTGTTGACGTCTCTTCAGCCTCCGGAAGATCGGCTCAACACCGCATTGCGCATTACACGGTGTAATCAATCGAATGAAACCATGGCCGGAAAAGCGGTCAACGGCCGTGAAAACCCCTGACTAAGCCGTATTTGAGGGGCCTAGGTTATACAAGGCCTGCCATTCTAGGGCCAAGTAGCGGTGTCACAAGCGAGATAGGGGCGCTACGAGGGTAGGTAGCATGAAGTACGATATTGGATGCAATTACACGAACAGCCCCTTGTTTTTTTACTCCTGCAACGAGTGGAGACCAAAAAACTTTGGAAAAACAATCCTGAAAGTGGGGTGGGGGAAATAGGAAAGAAAAAGGAGAGAGGTGGTGGTGCTGGGTTGTTCCGGACTTACGGTGGTGTTGTTTTGTTTTTGTTTTGAGTGTTTTGATATTCCGTTTCCCGTTGTCCATATTTGCATACTCCTTTTATTATTGCCTTGCTTGTTGTTGACAGATTGATACCGGAAATGGAGGGCGACCGGGAAGGATGGTTAAGACGACGGAGGATAAGGGGCGGAGGAAGGACCAGTAATACGAAGTACTTCTGTAGGACGGAAGAGAGTGAGAATCTTCTTAATATAGGTAGGCCATGTCATCTTCCGGCGTGGTGACGTTCTCACATCAGATCAGACTGGCAGGCGGTACGTTTGTACGGAGTACTACGCACAACGTACGGCGTAAGTGGCATGTGGAAGTCAGGGGATCCTGAGGGAAGTCATGGTGGGTGACGGAGACGGATTGGACGAGATGGACGGGCACTGCTGGGCGGCGCGTTGATCACTGGTCTTAGAAGAAGGCGGCAGTCGGGAAAGAAAAGAAATCGAGGCCCGTGGGCGGGGACCCTGCAGCGTGCTTCGTACACAGAGAGAGAAAGGTGAAGCAGAGCCAATGACTTTTCCCAGCGTCAGACTAAACTACGTGTAGACCGGAAAGGGGGCAGAGGTGGGAGAAGGACAAGGATGTCTTACTCCGTACAATGGGCGCTGGGGAGCTGTCATCGTGTCCATCCCGTCATTCCCGGCCACGTCCATACGGTTGGGTTACGGATACCTTGGGTTCCAGCACTTCTCTCTCCACCGTAAATGGATGCCAAGGACCACGAGAAGTGGACCGTGCGATCCGCTGTGGTGTGATGATAATCGAGGACTTTAGAGGGAAGAGAATTAACTCCATAACACCACTTTTCCTGGAGATATTCAAAGCATTCCACTCGAGGACACATTATATCCTCTCTAAGCAGATGTTTTCGTGAGAGCGTCCCGATTTCCGCCTTCTGGATGTCTGGTTAAAGGCGCTAGAGTAGCTCCCCGATTGTCTCTGCCTAACTCGGGCCCCACATTGCCACGCATACCAAGACGAGTCGCTTCGCGTCATCACGTGAATCACTAACCATAAATGGAAAGAGGGTAAACAACCACGTCTGCGTCGCGACTGCAACGTAAAACTGTTATGTTATGCCCACAGAATCCCCCCCTAACCGGTCATGCCTACTGCATCCTTCTCTCCACCAACCACACACACCCACACCCAAACCACTCACCACGCACCATTTTTCCTCCTGGGTGTCGAGTGGCCAGTCTCTCCTTCTCAACCAAGCCATCTCGCCACAAATCCACCATCTCCTCCCGGTGGTGGTGTGACCACTTTTTTTCATCGCCCCTCCCTTGTGCCTCCCCTTCTTCAACACTCTTGAATTCTTGACTCTTGACCCTCTGTCATTGTCAACAGCTCAAAGACCCCTGGTCCACACTTTTCGGCATGACTTGAAAGACAGCATTTGCCGCCGATCGGAATCCTTTCACCACAGCCACGATAAAGGCAGATACAGCGAAGGCGACAGTAACATCGACGTGGATATACTACTCTAAGGAGTAGAAGGCGACAGACAAAGAGGGAAAATTGGTTGCGAGATAGCACGATTTGCGCGCCATGCTCTAGACAACACTGCTCTGCGACTCTCACTTTTGGCCTCCCCCCTTTTTCTCTCTTATGCATATCCACCCACACTCTCTAAATCAACAACTCTCGACTATCCTGCCTCCTCACCCTGGCCCTTCGACTTCTATCCCGCTACCTACGAAGCTAGCCTTGCGCATGAATCCCCAGGGCTTCTACTGAACGACCTTTCCTACAAGCATAGTGGCGGACAACTGGAAATTGTTGTCCAATAAACACCTGCGCACAAACCCTGAGGGCAAAAGAAGAAAGTGTGCTCGTCTTTCATTGCTATATCGCCCCAGCAAGATCTGATTCGAATCCACGGAAGCCACCACTAGCATATCAGGCTTGTTCTTTATCAGAGCATCTCGCCCTTTGAAACAAAAAGCGTTCATGGCGCCACGGATTTGACACCAACAAGTTACATTCATAACCAGTGACCTAGAGCCCCGGGTACCTGAATAGGTATACCTACTTTCGAAGTTGCCTTGGTCGTAACACTACGCTCTGTGCATTCACCCCTATAATAACCGCCATCGAAAAAGGACTAGTATTCCAAAGACGGAAAAGAAGAATTCAGGCAACCTTGAAAGAGACCCCTGATCATGTCCTTCTCTAATAGCGGTGCTGGCGGTACCCTCACCGTACCTAGCCCAACACATGTTCATCACGTCGACGTGCTCGCAACATCTGTTCGGAGCCTTCGCCGCTCCCTTTCACGTTCCCCTTCCAAGTTTAGCTTAGCCCGCACCGGCTCGCAGAGTTCTGAGAGCTCCCGCAGCTCTTACTCGCCAGCAGAACAGTCACCCAGCCGGCGCTATTCTCCCAGCATTTCATTGAGGAGCCACGCACAATCACACACACCGGGCCAGCAATCATCGCAACTTCCACTTCTGACTCCCCGTTCTTCCGCTTTTTCCACAACTCCTCAGCAACCACCCCCGACAAACCCTTACAACTTCTCTTCCCGCCCCAACTCCGGTCTCAAGCTCTCTCTACGGTCGGCCAGATCTACAGCGAAGCAGGGCTCAACCTCGTCAAGGCAGCTTACCAGGCTGCGAGGTTCGCCCAAATCACCTCTTAAACGCACTCATAGCGCGACCGATGACACGGAGAACGCGCTGCCTGCTCCTTCCTCCACTTCTGCATCTGCTGGTCAGGACACTCCCACACCTCATCCCTCGTCTACCCCCCGGAGCCCTCTTCCCAGAAGCTCCCTCCCGCGAAGGCCTCTTGAAAAGTCGTCGCGGCACAGTCTACACCTTGACGTATCCGGTTCGACCCAACGCGCCATTTTCAAGGCCTTGGAGGGCAACGCCGAAATGAGCGGCATCCCTGGCTCCGGCGCCCTCAAGCGAAGCGATGCCCTCATGGATGTCGATCAACCCAGCCTGAGCAGCCCGGTTGCCAAGCGACGAAGCTTGCACGGGGTCTCGGGCGTTTCCACCATTGCCAACAATGATGCCGACGTAACCAGCATTTTTGGCGGCAGCACCTGCGCGCCCAACACGAGCTTCGAAATCCACGACGACGGGAACCGCGGCGATTACGAGCTCTCCAGCACGAGTAGCTTTATCCCTCCCTCGGAGGCCCTTCCTTCACCGACGCCTGTTCCTTCGATTCCCCGTCGCACCGGCTCACTCCGAAAATCTACGCTTCAGCAGCGCCAGCACGATCGATCATCTTGGGGCCGTCGCTCCGCCGCAAACCACCTGGCTCAGATGGGGTCCGAATTTTCTACCCCCAACGTCAAGAACAGACCACGCCTCTCGCTCGATCAGTTCTGCCCCCCTCAGCTCGGTCGCGATAGCCCCTTCTCGAATATTTCGTTTCCCGCCGCTCCGGTCCAGCCCGACGAACGCGGTGCCCAACAACAACAACAACAACAACAACAACAACCGCACCCTCTTTCCAAATCACTGACCACGTCTTCGAGTGGCAACAACCTGCAGGAGGAGGATGCCTCTAGCAAGGACAAGGTGCCACCCGCCATCTTCGCTCGGCCTGTCGCGCCCATCAATTTCGCTAGGTCGCTGCCTTGTGGCTTGGGCGGACCGCCTGTCAAGGAGGACGACACCGTTACCCCTTTCAAGGACGTCAAGCCATGGCCTGGCGCCTTCATGTCCACGGGCCTTGTTTCCAAGGTCAACCGGAACCCGGAGGAAGATAACAAACTTGTCATGCCCGATACGCCCTGCAAGAAGCCTAACGGTGGCTTTGCCACCTACCCACCGCCCCCGGGCAGTGCCTTCAAGCGGAATGCTGGTCGCCTTTCCTTTGGCGTTCCGTCCAGCCCTTTCAGCCCGAGCACTTCCCAACAGCGTGGCTCTCTCGGCAACGCGGGCAAAGGTCTCGGTCTTTTTCACCGCCTCGGGCCCCGGAGTAGCAGCCGCAGGAGCAGCCTCTTGAGCCTGGATGGCGAGGACAAGAAGCTCATGTTTGATACTCTCGAAGATGCCCCTTCAGGAATCGACGCCGATGACGTCCCCCCGACTCCCACCAAGCAGAGCCTCACCTCGAGTTTGAGCAGCCTTACGGAGACGAGCGCCGAAAACGAGAGCCCCAGTGCCAACCGGACCATCCTCGTACCTCTATCTGCTGTCCGGCCCATGATCCCACGCGAGTCGACCGGTAAGTGTGACGGTTCTCCAGAAGGCATCGAACCCAAGGGCGACTGTGACGGATCAGCGGAAGCCGCCGTGCATTCCGCCGTTTCCTCAGACTGCGGTCCTTCTCCTCCTCCGCGTCTGTCTTTGCCGTCCTTGGCCGGGTCGAGATCCAGGCGAGGGTTTCATAGCTCTTCTCCGCTGCGAGCTCGGCTCGGATCCACGACCCCGTTGAACTCTGCGAAGAAAATGTTTGCTAAGGCTCCCTCTCGCAATGCAGCCAGCCCAGTGGAGCGGAGAAGCCCCACGACCCCTCAACCCAGCCTAGCCTTCCCGGATGCCAGCGTCCTGTCCATCTCCACCTCGCAGGAGACGGGCTCTGCCAAGTCAACCGAAGACCAGTCCGTGCTGGCGGCTCCGGTCACGCCTTCGGGCCGTGACTCCTTCCACGCGAGCGGCACCGGGCTCATGACCCCTGTCAATGCCCGCGCCCGCGGTGATGACGAATCCCTTCTCCATCGCTTCGACCGCGTCGAGCTTGTCGGCAAGGGCGAGTTCTCCATGGTGTACAAGGTTGTCAAGTCGGCCTCGCTGCGCGCCTCCTTCTTGTCGATCTTCAACGGCACCCCGGGCAGGACATCTCCCGGAAGCCCGGAACCCGACCGCATTTACGCCGTCAAGAAGGGCCGCCGGCCTATCCTGGGTCCCAAGGACCGCGAGAACAAGCTTAGAGAGGTTCGCGCGCTCCAGGCGCTGACCCATGCCGATCACGTGGTTCGCTACGTCGACAGCTGGGAGCATGATAGTTATCTCTTCATCCAGACGGAATTCTGCGACGAAGGCAGCTTGGACAAGTTTCTCGGCAATGTCGGTAGAAAGGGCAGGTTGGACGACTTTCGCATTTGGAAGATAACCCACGATATTTGCCTGGTATGTCGCATCTAAACGTTTCCTGCCTTTCCCCTTTCACCAGGCAACTACCTGGGCAGATGAGCTGACATGCACTTGTAGGGTCTCCAAAGCATTCACGAGGCTGGCTTCATTCACCTGGACCTGAAGCCTGCCAACGTTTTCATCACCTTTGAAGGCATTCTAAAGATCGGCGACTTCGGCCTCGCCACGCCATGGCCTGCCGCGAAAGGTGTTGACGCCGAAGGTGATAGAGAGTACATCGGCCCCGAGATCCTTCGTGGAAAGTTCGACAAACCGGCCGACATCTTCTCTCTCGGCCTGATCATGGTGGAGATGGCCTGCAACGTGGTTCTTCCGGATAACGGCCCCTCTTGGATTGCTCTACGTTCGGGCGACTTCTCAGAAGTGCCCAGCCTCACCTTCAGCGCCACGACTGCGACCCAGGCTCGGGACGCTGCCGGTGTGCCGACGGGTCTGTCACAGGACGAACCCATTGTCCATAATACTAGCACTTCCGACTTTGCCCTACACGAGGATAGCTTCGACGGCAATCACGGCAAATATGCCTTCGGTGACGTTCACATCAGCGGCTCGTCGGGCTCGCGGCGCCGCCCTGAACTGCAGACGCCTCCCGACTTTATGTGCGACTCGTTCCACCCCCACTCGCTCGACCAGCTGGTTCGGTGGATGACCAAGCCAGATCCTTCGGATCGTCCGACCATTCAACAGCTCCTCGGATCTGGCGGCCTGAACTGGGTTGCCGAGCGTCGTCGAGCCGCCGCGACGGTTTTTGAAGGCATATGGGGTCCCGCCGATGATGCAAACGGCCCCGAGCCATCGAGCCGCTCAGATGAAGATACGGAGATGACAGATGTCTGAACGGTACACTGGGCGGGATCCAACCTCCCTGGAGAGGGGGGGGGGGGGTTCTTTGACACTGACAGATGAGGGCTCACTGCCCTGGATATCGACTGGGCCGTCGGGAGACGCGTGCTCTGGGCCTGAGACGGAGTGGACACGTCGGCTCTACTGGCATACGACATTACGACGCTATGATCGGGACATACCCCGTTTGAGTTGGGTGTGCACTCGCGGTTCGACCAGATGAGGCATCTATTTCCTCAAGGACGACACGTTGGACCACACGCAGTTGGAGCAGAATGAAACTCGACTTCGTTACGCAGTCGGATCTTGCCGATTCGTGACGGACAAACCATTTACATCAACATCCAACAAACATTCCCATGTTCGGCATTCCTCGGATCACATTATTAAGAAAGATGTTTTATCTTCGGTCTTTCCTTTTATTTTCTCGCGTCTCGTCCAGAGACGTAAGCAAAACATCTATTGGCACGGGTTTGCGCTCATCTGAGCTCGACATCGGGCATTCATGACCGCCAACACGGCGGAGCGTGCTGGCGGGCACACTCACATGTACAAATCTTGTTCTGGTTTAAAACAGTTTGCGGGCGCCCAGGAATGGAGGGCGGATTTGTGGGAAGCATTGGTACCGGATCACGGAGCATTACTGCCTCGCTTGAGAGGATAGGCATGGATGGACTGGACCTATAGCGGTGCCGGCAACTTGGCAAAGGGAAACCGACAGAACCTTTAGCATTGCCGGCACCATCGACTCGGGTCTTGGGCGAAATCGGCGAAACAGGCGCCATATGCTCGCTTATACAAAAGGGTGGTAATACTGTCAAGAGTAGACAGCTGGTGATGGCAACATAGTGGCCCTCACGATCAGGAGGTTTCGGATTGAGATGGGGACTCATCTTTCGACCAGATTGGCTCCCCTCGGTGGGGAGGCTAATGTCTGTCTGTGTAGTTCATGATTCTACGATGAAATGGCATGATAGTTATGACCAAGAAGAAACATTATTTTTGCCCTTGTTTGCGACTTGCTTGAATTGTGCCGTCTTGCAGATCCCGAAGTTGTTTGGGCAGGTCTGATTCAGAGCGGACTCACACGGCAATGCTGCCAGATGGAAAATCATGGAGACGCGATGCTTGATTTATGTCAAGATGGGTTCTCAAGTTCTCTCTCTCCCCTTTACCCGAGTTAGTAGGAAACCCATATACCTTTTGTCTCTCTGGGAAATAGCAAAGTCGTGCGTTAAAAACACCGTCCCCCCAGCTGAAAAACCAGCCCCTAATGTCCCTCCGATTGAATATAATTCCTGTTTTACTTCACCTTTTGCGGCTGAAGCAATGCTATCCCCCTCGTCCCCGTTTCCGTTCGTCTTTCTTTACATTCTGGAAGAACTTCCTTGCGCCTTCCCTGTTGTTGAGGCCCCAGCCGCTGCCTTTCCTTCCGAGACGGACGCCGACCCCGGCGCAGCAGCAGCAGCAGCAGCAGCAGTGGCGGACGGAAGGACTTTGGGCTTCCGCCGCGCAGGCTGGTAGACATCGTTGAAGTTCATGGAGACGCCCAGGAAGCGCATGTCGACGTCGGGCTGGTAGGCGAGGTCGCCGAGGAGGATCTGCAGGCGGGAACGGAACGAGGTGGCGAGCTGGCGGAGGCGGTCCTGCAGGAGGGGTAGCTCGGATGAGACGGCGGAGGTACTAGGAGTGTGGTGGTGGTGGTGGTGATGGTCGTCGTCGTCGAGGGTGGAGGGGGGGCGGCGGTGACTACGACGACGGTTGCTGGAGAAGCGGAGGTCGGCTTCCTGGCGGCGGGTGAAGTCGGATACGGACCAGGAGTAGAGCCCGTCGACGGAGTCGCGGTAGGCCAGCATGGTGCGGAGGAGGTCGCCCAGCTGCGCCAAGTACGAGGTGCGGTCGTCCTCGCCGGAGGCGGCGGAGGAAGGGTTGTTGCTGTTGTTGTTGTTGGGGTCCGACGATGTGGACGGGTGGGCGCCGCGAGGAGCCACGCGTTTGGCGCCGAGAAGGCCCTTATGAGTGATGTCGTTGAGGTAGCGGGCGTGGGCTTCGATGAGGTCGTCGAGGGTGCAGCCTTCCCGGCGGATCCGCTTCTGGAGCTCGCCCCAGGAGGACTCGATGACCTCGAAGAGGATGTAGTACTGCAGCTGACCGACGAAATGGATCATCTCGGCGAGGACGGCGCGGGTGGCCTTCCAGGTCTGGACGACGTCCGGGTCGGAGTTCTGGAGGACGCCGCGGGAGCCGGTCATGGATTTGCGCCAGGTGGAGGCGAGGGCGAACTCCACGCGCTTGATGCGCCAGAGGAAGTTGAAGACCTTGAGGTACTGGCGGTTGCCCCACTCGGTGACGACGACGTCGACGGGGGCGTCGATCTTGTACTCGAGGGTGAAGCAGTCCCAGCCGATGTCGCCGTGGGAGAGCTGCAGCATGCGGGCATCGAGGCGGCGGAGGACCTCGGGCGAGTCGTACTGGGCGTTGGAGCCGCGGATGGCGTGCTCGAGTTGGGCGGTGAGGGTATGGCGGTACTGGGCGCCGGCGGGGCGGTCGAGGTTGGCGGCGAGGGATTCCATGAGGAGGGCGATGAAGTCGCCCTGGCCCAGGAGGATGTAGTTCTTGAGGGCCTGGAGGTGCTCGAAGACGTGGAACTTGTCGGCCATGAGGTGGATGAGGCGCTGCATGGTGGTCTTGTAGGCCTCGTCGATCCAGGCTTCCAGGGTCTCGGTGTCGCCGTAGCGGAGGTCCTTGGAGGCGTCCTTGGAGTAATCCTCGACCCACTGCGAATCGCGGCAGCTGTGGCGGATGAAGTTGAGGGACTTGCCGATGAGGAAGACCTTCTGGGCGAAGTCTTGGGTGATGATGGTGGGGATCATGTCCTTGTCGATCTCGTACTTGTCCTCCCAGACGTTGCCGGCGGCGCCCGCGTTTTGGGCGTCTTCCGCCCCGCGGCGCGTGGTGGTAGTAGTGGTGGCGGTAGTGGTGGCGGTGGTGGTGGCGGGCTCTTTGACGAAGAACTCGCAGTACGGGTCGAGGAGCTCGCCGTCGTAGATCCAGCGGCGCAACATGTCATAGAAGGGCTTTGTGACGTGCACGAGCAGCCTCTCGGCGAAGGCGGCCACCATGGGGTCGCCGTGGGAGGAGGAGAAGGCGTGGATGAGGGAGATGAGCTGGCCGCCTCTCTTGTTTTCGGATTCCTCGGCCAGCAGGCTCATGAGGCGCAGACCCATGGTGGCCTCTCTGGTCCAGACGACGCAGCGTTTCAGGGTGACGCCAGCCTTACCGATGCCGCCCTTGGGAGCAGAGTCGTCGAGGGTGGAGAGGGTGCGGCGGATCTGGCCTTCGAGGGTGGCGACGAGGGTCAGGTAGGCGCGCAGCTCTTGGGCGACGGCAGCACGAAGGCTCTGGCGTAGCAGGCCCTGGGCGGGCGACTTGACGAAGGCATCCAGGCGCCGGTAGAGCAACGAAGGTTCGGCGAGGGTATGGAGAAGCGAGATGATGGGGGCCGGCAGGGTGGACGGCAGGACAAGAGTGTCGGGGGTACTCGTAGTCTCTCGCTTCGAGAAGGGCAGCGTGGTGGAAGATAAACCCTGGAGGGTGAAGGGGAGGTCCCGCAACAGGGCCGTCTCGGAGGGGTCGATGTGGGTGTAGCTGTCTGCTAGCAGGGTCGATTTGAGTGCCACATTCCTCCTCTTGGGACTTGCGGGAGGCTCATCTGGGGAGCCTTTTCTTTTTTCGTCGATAGCAGCGGCAGGCACTGCGCGTGGAAGCTTTGGCGGAGGGATCTTGTTTAGAGCTTCAGATGCGAAGGCGTCACGGATGACATCCTCGTCCGCCCTGGACACGGTGGAAGCAGGCCTCGAAGACCGGGCCTCCTCTTGTCTCCTTGAGACGGCATCATTCTGGGAGCGAGTGGAGGACTGTGACTGGCGTTGCGACTGCGGTTGCGACTGCGGTTGCGGTCGAGACTGTGGTGGTGGTGGGGGCGGGCTGAGGGGCAAAGGTTCGTTGGGATCGGGAGAATCGGCGAGCCGGTACAGGAGATGGAGGATTGCCCATTTCTGGTTGAGGACGGGCAGGGACAGCAGGCGGGTGTAGAGGTTGGAGAAACGGAGGGCCTGGCTCGGGTCCGTCTGGATCAGCTTCCTCTTGATCGAGTCGGATGCGTGGTTGACGTCGGAAGAGCTGGCGGGTGAAGCGGGACTGTCTCGATGGGCCGTCGTCAGTATCGTGACCATCGGTCCAGGGTTCAGTGTTCAGTCGATCATAGAATCTGGTAGCAGTAGTAAAAAGCAGGCTCTACTAACCCATGTATAATGGCATTCACCAGTTCGAAACAGTTGTCGTACCTCTCCTGCGCGACGGCCTCATCTTCGTCCGGGTCACTGGGCACGAGATGGGCGATGAGGCTGTCGACGGCGCCGGCGATGCGATGTTCGCGGTTGGACATGGTGCATTTTTTTGTAGGCGACGCAGTGTATGAAAGCAGGGAGCAAAGAAGGCAAGCAGATGCCCACCCTCTCACAGTTGATTCTTGTTGTCTGAACTGATAATGCCAATGCTGTAGTGCTGTCTGCTGTAGTGCTGTAGTTGTCGCATTGGCACGAGCCTCGGGGGTGGGCATAGGCCTCGGGGGTGGAAATAATAAGGGTGGACCCACGGTAAAATACCGGATACCTAGGATCCAAATAGAGCAGTACTTCCGGAGGAGTACTACCCCTTATAAAAATAGGGTAAACGGTGTCAGATAAAGCGTAGTCAAAATCGTCACAAAAATAGGTCAAAATTAATTAAGGCAATTGTGTACTATTATAACTGTTCTAGACCGTTAGGGAAACGCTGCTACCGTATTTTATATAGTATAGATTCCGTAAGCGTCTACCCGGATTATACTCTTAGTAATCCGGCCTATTACGTAACCGAAAAGACTATAGTCTGTTCGATATACCCCCTAATCGCCCTAAAATATTAGTTAGGCGATTAAAGCTATTCGTAACCGGCAGATAATCTAGCTATATAATCTATTCGCTGTATCCGCCTTTAAATTCATCCTCTAGGTCCTCTAAATATTCTATCCGGACTTCCTCTAGCTATTTCTACTATAACCGTTCCCGTATATCCATCACGCCTACCTAGGACCTAAATATCTTAAATTTCTCGCCGTATAGCGCTTTCGTTAATCCGTCTACTATTATTTCCGTGCTTGTAATATACGTTACGAGTATTTACCCTTATTCCTTTACTTAACGTACCTAGTGGCCGTGGATATCGACGTGGCGGAGGCGCGTTATTAACGTACTAATCTCTTAATTAACTAATCGAATCGTTTAGTTATTATCGTATAAGATCCATAATTTCGGATCGTTAAATTCTACTCCTATACTAAATAATAGGCGTTATATAAAGATACTCTCTTTTACACCTTATACTAACGCTAATAGCTTTACTTCCGTTATAAACGTCGTGACTATATCCTGCTTATTAGCGCGCCACGCTATTATACCGCTAAATAAGCGTATCACGTACGCTTAACTACTCTTTCGATTAAGGGTATTATCGGTAAATAAGGCGTTAGTATAGATTTCGATAGTATCGCCACCCCTTAGTTCTAATATAAACGATTAGCTAATAATTAAATAGAGGATTAGATAATCGGGGGCCTTCTAGTAAATAGGCCCTGGATTAACGTTAAACCGGTATAGCCTAAATACTATAAACGCGATATTAGGCCGCGATATTACTATTATATATAGTATAGATCCTATCTTCCGTTAATAGCTTTTAACGTTAATTAAGGTCCCTAAATAGGGTAGTAGCTCTATAACCTTAATTAGGTACGTTAGGCGATAGTTACTACTATACTTACTATTCGGCTTTAATAGGCGTTCTAACTTAGTAACGTAATCGCGTTATAATAGCTAGATTTTACGGGCGATACGGTTATAAATAACCTTAATACTAAGGAACCACTATAGAGGATCGCCACCTTATAGGTTATAATAGCGTTATAGGTTATTAACGGCCTGCTTTATCTACGCCTTATATTATTCCTTATAAGTAATAACGATATTATTAACGTAGAAGAATAGGATTAAACTGCGGCGTAGAAAATAACACGGTTCTTACGGTATTATCTAAAAGCCGTCCGCTAAAAGGATAGCCGAAAAGTGCTTTTACTAAAGTAGTAAAGACTCCTTAAGTCTATATAACGCTTTTTTTAGGTATAAACGACTCCTAGGGGCTAAAAAGCCTAGCGGCGGGTATATAAAGATATCGTGGGGGAGGGACGTGTGTATAAACGCGTTTATAACGTTAAATTATAATAGCGTAAGGTTAAATCGGGCGGCGATAGCTATTAGCGCGCGGAATAACTATCGGGCTAGGATTATTACATATATCTCCTTAAGCGAGGATTAATACTATTAATCTCCTCGCACTATAAGCCTTACCTTATATTTATATAAAAATCTATACTTATTAAACTTATATATTATTACCTATATCGAATTAAGAACCTAATATCTATCTACTACGGACGCCGGTACCTATATCCACGACCCTATCTCCTTATAGCTCCGTAGGTGGTCTTCTTATACCTATCAGAATAGGTGGCCGTAAGGGTATAAGGGTATATCGCGAGGGTTCTTCGGAGGAGGAGGGAGGTCTTTACGGTGGATCTTTACGGCTGCCGGGGTAACCGCTGGAGTACCCGCTAAAGTAACCGCCGGGGTTATATTTCCCGAGATAGCCTCCCGGGATATACTTCCGGTAGCTACCGCTAAGGCCGTGGATTCGCGGGGTGTTATTAAGCGTCGCTATAATACTATAGGCGTGGACCTTTTTAACTATAATTTAGTTAGCGGAGTCGTATTTAATATAGATATATTAGGTGTATAACGGCTAGCGTTAAATACTATAACCTAATAGTCTCTTTTCTAGCTATCTCCTTACCGAATTAGTTACGCTCCTTTATTTAATAGGAGCCCTATAGCCGTAGCTATAGGGGTATTATAGCACTATATTCCGTTATCCTAGAACCCTATAGCCGTAGGGGTATTACGGTTTCCTAATATAACGGCTGCTATTAGCGCTATAACCGATAGCGGGGTTACTAATAAAGTAGGAAATAGTGGATTAGGCAGATATAGACGGTGATTAGGCGCTATACCGGCTAAATCACACTATTCGTGGCCTAAATCTTATCCTAATTAACTCGAGATAGTCTCCTCTACCCCTTTACGGCCGGGTATTACGGACTATAACCTTAACGGTAAAGCCGTCGAGGAAGGGGATCCGGGGGCGTTTATCCCCGGATCTAATAATTTAAAATAAGTAGTTATATAAAGGGGGGGTCCTTAGCTTATACGTCCGTAAACGGCCGTGAATCTCTAGCCCTCTCCTACTTAATCTAACTAATTAGGTCTTCTAATTACTCCTTAGTTAATTAACGGAGGTTATCCTTAAAGGTGGGGATATCGCCGTTAAAGAAGGCGTGTTCGTTAAAATCTATATCGCGCGTTCGAATAACGCGGTTATAGCGGCGTAGGCTAGGCACCTAGATACGGAAAGTTTTAGTGGAATCGTAACCGATAAGGTAGCCGATATAGGCGCGGGGAGCGATACGATTTAATAGCTTATTTACGCCCTTTTAGGCATCCTTTATTATCGCGTACGCCTTATAGATATAAGCTCGAAGATATAATAAAATCGGCTTCCTTCTAAAGAGGACCTCGTATAGTGTTTTCCAATCCTTATTATTATACTACCTTTATAGCGTCCGGTTATAGATATACGCCGCCATGGGAATAGCCTTAGGCTATATAAACGGCGGCAGTTTTATATGGATATTCATCGCACGACCCTTCGAAATAACCACGGCCATAGCGCGTTTAGCACCCCCGTTCTATACTTAAGTGTCGGCAGTAGATACCTCTAAAAGAATGCCCTTATCACGTAGGAATTAGGTGATATCGTGGGATTAAGTTAGCTTATTATCGGATTCGAAAACGCGTACTTTATAGCCTAATTAGCGGTCCACCTAGGCGAGGAATTCCTTAATTATTACGAGGATATCCACTACTAGCTTACTCTTTATAATATAGGTGGCCGTAAAACCACTATAACGGTCGGTAAAAAATATAAACCGCGAGTCCCCGTCGGATATTCGGTTAAAATCTATAAAATTAATCGCCTACCGCTCCCCTATATAGGCAGGTATAATACGAGGGCGCCTACTAACGTGCCGTTTAATCTTTTTAAGTTCGTAGGCCTTATAGTCGATAGTTATTTGTCCCTTTATTTTAACCCCCTACGTCTACTCTTCTAGGTGCCTAAGTGGTTTAGGGCCTACGTGCCCTAGCCGTAGATACTATAGGATGCCCTCTTCTATACTTGGATACCGTATCGTTGATTTATAGACGGCTTTTCGGGTAGTAGAGGAAGCAGAGCCTAGAAAAGCAGCCGTAGATTAGTTAGAGGGTATATATTGAATAACGGTTTAATCGAAGTGGTGACTTAGCTAGTATAGTATAGATCTATCGGAACGCCGAATACAGTTATTTAGTGGCTTTTAATTCTACTAGTATCCTTAAAGACGTAGGCGTTAGTTAGAGATTAAATTATAGGTAAAATCCTCGTAGTATACGACGTTTAATAGCCTAAAATCGAGGCCTCCTATTAGTTCGTTTAGTCTCGCGGTCACGTTACCGTAACCTTTAATAGGCAGGGATAAACTGCCGGCTACCACGTAGTCCCCCTATATAGCGGGTGTAAAATCAGACAAACGGGAAAAATTGTTAAATATATAAATAGTAGCGCCGGAATTAAGGATAGCAGAGGTTCGAAGAGGGTAACTAGTAGTAGTGCTAGCCGTAAAGGTGGCGGCGTGGGAGACGCTGCTACGGACGCTACTATAGTTAAGTCACGCCTCTTTAAGCTATACAGAGTCCCGGCTTATATCCTTCTTCACCTTTTTTACGGCACACAGTTCTTCTACTTCCGCGCGTAGCGAGGGGTCGTATTTAAGAATCCGTTAGACGGTTATCTCAATGCTCTTAAAGGGTATCTAATTGTTATATACCGTATCCGGGAATAGATAGAAGTAGGCGTTAATATCGTGGCTAGGCATAGCGTATACGCGGTAGATCTAACCTCTTTATAGAGTAGATTAGCGGCGTTTAGAAGAGGAACGGTTAGCTAAAGCAGCTAAAGGTATAGCTATAGATACCGCGGTAGTGGGATTCTTAGCTTTATTCTTTCTATAGCCGCCCTTTTTACGGGGCTTAGCCGTGGCCTCTAAGGTATCTTCACCCTTTTCGCTTCCGGTATATAGTATAGGGAATACTATAGCGCGGTGGCTACCGCGTTTTCCTTAGTCTTTAAGTCTAGTATTAATATACTTCTAGCAGAGGGTATAAAGGTCTTCGGGTATAACTACTTAGTTATCTATAAGGCGTCCCTTAGCCTTAGTCTAATCGCGGCCGGTATAGGGGCGTATACCTCTAAAGAAATCTATAATCTATATATATATAGCGGGCTTTAAACCGGTATCTTCATAGCTTTACAGTAGTAGCTACTACTTATCTAACCACTCCCCGAGCTTCTTAAGGCTATTCGCAGGGTACCGTACGTGCTCGATATACTCTTTATAGGTATCGGTTTAGCGGACAGCTAAGTACTAATCCGTATCGTGTTTAACGGCTTTATACACCTTATAAGGCGTGCCTCCTCGTAGTAGTTATCTACGGCTTTAGTCGATAGTATTAACCTACTAGGTTAGTATAGCGTTAATCCCCTTTAGGTAGCTATCGTATTACGTTTATAGGATCTTCTAGCGCGCGATTTCGACGTCGTATACTTTCTAGCCGGCGTCCGTAAGGTCGAGATATTACGTAGGCGTACGCCTAGGTGTTATAGAGGGGAAAGAGCCGTAATCCGGTATTATAGGCTCCTCGGGGGACTAAGTCGGATTAACTAGGCGGAGAAACCTCCACACGTTATTATAGGTGGCAACCGATTCGTATAGGCGTCGCCAGAGCTCCTAATTCTTATAGGTTTTATACGTAATAGGGCTAAGATACGATATCTTAATAGTTATTTATAGATTAACACGCTATATCGGCGTAGCTAGATAGCTTCTTAAATCGGTAGTAGTAGTAAAAGGGTAGGTAAAATAGGTATATCTTCACTTAGCAAGTGAGACTCTTAATTGTCAGATAAAGCGTAGTTAAAATCGTTATAAAAATAGGTTAAAATTGATCAAGGTAATTATGTACTATTGTAACTGTCCTAGACTATTAGGGAAACGCTGCCACCGTACTTTATATAGTGCAGATTCTGCAAGCGTCCACCCGGATTATACTCTTGGCAATCTGGCCTATTACATAACCGAAAAGACTATGGTCTGTTCGATAAACGGTCTCGCACACGTTATAACTTAATATAATATATATACGCGAAGATTCCCCTAAGGTAGAAGAGTGTATTTAACGTGTGATAGTTATAAGCCCGGTTTATAACGCTTAAAGCTATTTAATATCTTCTATACCTTTAAGCTATCCTTTATACCCTACTCTACTATAAAAGTAACCACGTTATAAGCACTTAATCGACTATCGTTAATCTAATTAGGGTAACCTCTTCGCTTAAGTAATAAAAAATATCCTCTAATATTTACCGCGATTAATAGATTCTAACCACTTAGAAAGACTGGATTATATAGGAATATAGTATCCGCGGGAAGTTCTTCTTTTTTTTAGAACGAATATCTTAATCCTTAACTGGATAGCGATAAAGTAAAAGCCTCCCTACTACTTAAGCCTACGCCACTTAACGTATATAAGTACGAAGCCGCGAGTAGCGTTAAGGTTCCTAAGTTAATAAACGACCTCTCTAACTAAGGAAAAACGCGATACCTTTAAAACCGTCGCATATGTCGCGAAGAAAAGGCCGACTACGATAATTAGTAATAAGAACTTAATAACCTACGCTCCTATATCCTGGATATAATCTACGCCCCTTGTAGCGACCTCCTTAGAGTATTACTAGAAGACTAAGTAAATAATATAAGGGCGTGGATTACTACCCTTTATAAGCACGTAGCTCCTACATCTATAGATTAACGCTATAAGGCTCTATATTAATATTGTTAGCTTATTAAAACACTACTAAAGACTATCCCTAGGGATATAAATAGATACATTACCGATTAAAAGGCTACCCTGATAGGATACTAACACGCTAGGGTTATTAACATAGCTTTTATAGATTATTAGGTATAAGATACCCTTACCGCGATATATCCTATTACTCGGGAATAGTATCATATCTACGTAGTAACGAATAGGTAAAGGATTTATAATACTAAGCTATTAATTAAGGACCTCGCATAGGACCTTAAGATACTATTTAAGTCTATAAGGGATATCTAATCTATCGCCTTAGTAGAATAAACCCTGGCACTACTATTACTACAGAGATACTATCGCTATTTGCTACGGGCTATAGCCCGCGGAACAGTCCCCGGCAGTGGCCGGGACAAAGAAGCACGGACCTCCTAGCAAGGTCCGTACGATTCTATATATACTTAGCCGCCTATACACCGCGTAGACTTTTCCTTTCCTCCTTTCCTTCCTTCCTTAGTTCGAATAATCTATATTTTCGGCCTTAATACGTAAATAACTTTTAATAAGCCGTTATATATTCGAACTTATAAGATTATAAGCTTTAACGCTTATATAGAAGGAGGTCCCAGCCACTTTACCCCGAGCCTACTAAGGGGCTAAGGGCAGGTTATAAAGACCTCGTATAATACGATCGACGAACGCGTATTATAACGCGTATAAGAAGCGGTAAGAATATATATCGCCCCTATTTATAATATAATCGCTAGCCTATAAGCGGCCTTTAAGAGGTCCTAACTTAACCCGTACCTTATACCCACTATATACCTAACGCTTACCCCGGTTATTACGCCCTCGCTATTACCTAGGCCCCTAAAGGCAGAGATATTAGGTGCCTACAGCAGTGGTCATAATAGGTCCCTAGTATAAACCCACAGAGGTCCAGGTATACCTAGTCTAAGACCCCTCGAGGCATAAATAAAGTAAGTTATTATATAGTAAATAGAATAGTCCCTCGAAGTAAATAAGGTAGCCCTCGAGGAAGTAAATAAGTAGTCCTTAAGGAGTAGAGCGTAGCCTTAAGGAGCGAGGGAGCCTCCCCTTTAAAGGGGGAGGTTAGCGATTAATCTAACTCTTTAGCTACCCCTATACTTTCCCTATTATGATCCTACCTTGTTCCTTACTTAACCCTACCTTTTCACTCTTTACGATTACCTACTTAATATTTTAATCGCTCTACCCTCTAATGGCGCGAAGACCGTTAAGGAGAGTTACTAAGATATCTAACTATCACGAAATAAATAATCCTACTTTCGATTTTAATAAGGCTACTAGTTAGTTTAAGCGATAGCTAATATGCCTGACCGGCAAATTCCTGGCCAGCTAGTACTATAGGACCTATAAGCTAGGCTTTTCTCGAGGGGTAACCTTTAGGTATAGAAAATAGGGTATAATAAAGATATCTTCTCTAAGCTAAGGGGGCGCGCGCCCCGGGACTTAAGTATCTACGGGGAAACCCTGTAGAATCCTCGGCTTCTACGTATAGGAACCCGGAGGATTCCCCGGTATTTACTAATTATACCCTAGGGAAGCTATAGTATACCCTAAAGGTACCTATAGTATACCCCGTGGGTGCTATAGCGTAAGCTATAGTACGCCCGTAGTACGCCTATAGTACGCCCTAGTATTCCTAGTAGAATCTAGGGCGTATTATATACCCCGGGCGATAAAAGCCCTATATCCCGCAGGCTTTCCCTAGTAACTATAATAGCCTTACTTAAGGCGCTTTACGGTTATACTAGTAAACCGCGGTGTAGTTAAAGATAATAAAAGGGAAAAGAAAGAAAAGTGGTTCTTAGGAGGCGGCGCCCTAATAACGATCGCCGTTATTATATTCGTACCTAATATAGCGATACTAAATATACTAAGGTTATAGTATCTCTTTCTAGTATATACCCTAGTAGAATCCTAAAGCGAGTAAGTAAATAGATAGAAAGACAACCTTATAGTGTCCCGCTATTCCGTATTACCGAGTATTATAGTAAAAACTCTAGTTCCTCCTTACCGTATTCCTTAGTAAAGCTTCGTCGGCCCTAATATCTAATAAACCTAACTATATAGTTACTCGAGTATAGTGATCTGATCCTCGTTATTAGCGGGCTATAGTATAGCTATCGCGATACCCTATTAATTTAGCGGCGTATTTAGTGCTAAAGCTGCCTCGTCTATAGTAAGCTTAGTAGTATACGCCTTTATCTCCGCTCGGTCCGTGGTATAGGTATACTTTAAGTCGGGGCCCGAACGCTTTAACTATATAGCTTATAAGACGATATAGTAGCGGATAATACTAACGGCTTTATCGTGGTCGGCGGTAAGTATATTTACTAACGCTTCCTAGCGGTTATTTATAAGCTGGCTATCGCTAGTAAGGGGCGCTATAGCTACTATCCGTCCTATACGCTATAATATTAGCAGGAGGGGTAAGTCCGCGGCGTTCTAGGTGTTATCTATAGCGAGGCCGGCTTTAATTACCGCGATAATAAATCTTACGGCTAGAATAGGCAGCGCGACTATATAGGCGCGCTAGCAAAGGATAATAATAGTCTAGTCGTCCTTATTTACCGTCTCGTTATAGGATTTAATACCCGCTATATATAAGCGGTTAGCGAGATTTTTAATAATATCCTTTATTACTTTCTCTATTTCCGATATAGCTATAATACGCTTAGCCGGTTATTCTACCGCGAGATTAGTTAGCGTAAACCGCTTAGTAAGGGGTGTTAGCGTTAGTTCCTTACCGGTACGTATTATAGCGAGGAATTCTTATACTATTAGTATAAGGCGAGCGGGTTCCTTACCCTTTTCCGTGGGAAGCCTATTAATAAACTTACCGATAAGCTTATTAGTTATATTAGCCTGCTTTATATACTAGCCTATATTAGTCTTAAGATCTGTATATACTATAGTTCTTTAGGCTTCTATAGTGACTATATCGTATACTGCCTTAGATAGGTATACGTAATCCCGAATATACTAGAGTATAAACCCGGGAACTATTAAGCTCGTTAGTTTCTTTAGGGTCTTACCCCGGGGAATATTAGTAGGCGATAAGACTATTACGGTATTTATAACCTTTACTTCGGCCTTAAGGTTAATAAAAGCGGTTAAATATTAGCCGGCGATAATAGCCGGGGAGTCCGTATTAGTGATACGGGTTAATTACGGCGTCTTAGTGTATTTCCCGGCATAATTCCGGGGGGCGTTAGCGTCCCTTACTATAGCGTATTACTTAAACGATAGCTACGGGCGGTCCTAAAAGGCGGGGATAGGATTCTTTTCTAGTAGAAACTCGGGTTACGGAGTCTAGCTTATAATATCTTAGGCCTCTTCTTCTATAATTAGCTAAAAGAGCTTAGGGTGGTCGTTAGGGATAAATACGGTGCGCTTAAGGCCTCGGGTCTCGGGGTTATCGTAGCCCTATACCTTAGTATACCGTCGGAACTCGGCGATTTTAGCCTTATACGCTTCTTTCCACGCCGCGAATCTTTCGCCTAAGGTAAAGAGCTCGTTCTCTAAATATTCTTTACCTCCGTATAGCGTTACCGCTCGGAAATAACCCTCCTTAGTAATACTAAGGCCGCTCTTCTTATGGTTCTTAAAGGCCTTATCGAACGTGTCACGGTATACTATATCTTTAGAGGGCTAGTATAATAGAGGCGCGAGGACTATGAAGTATATAGGGATTACTAACGCGCCCGCGGCGTGTCTTAGCGGTATAGAGGGTAATTAGTAGAAGAATAGGAAATACGTTAGTAAACGACGAGATTATAAGGGGGGATATTAAGTCTATAGAGCTATTTATATAATACGGCGAACCTCGGAGCGTAATACGGGTTTATTAACGTAGCTTAGAGAGAGGAAGGGAAGGAGAGAAAAAATAACTCTCGAGTATTATAGGCACGATATTATTCTTCCTAACGCCTAGTAAAGCGCCGTGGTAACTATGGTTATTATAGCCGATAGAAGGCATAGCCGATAAAAGGTATATATAGGTTATAGTCCTTTTATTCCTACCGTTCCCTAGTATTCCCTAGCGTTCCTGGTTATTACCTAGGGCGGCGATAATATTCGTCTTATATCGCGTTATTAGTATACCTCGTAATGCCTTAGTAGTCTCCTAGTTCCGCCGTATACCTACTAGCTCTTTAACGTCTCGCGGTTCTTTATTACTCGTGGTTCTTTAATATTACCCGGCTATAACACCCTTAAAACCTCTATCTTTTTTAAGGCTATCCTTAGATTAACTAAGGTCTTTTATCTCTTCTTAAAGGCGTCGCTTAGCCTTTATAGCTTTTTCCGGTATCTACACTTAATTAACTCCTTCGCCTCTATAGCTTTTTCCAATATCCGCTTAGCTATAAACTAATATCCCTAAGTATCTACCCCGGGCGATATAAGCCTTATATCTCGCGGGTGTTCTTTAGCCGGGGATAGTAATCGGTAGCACCGTATAGTAATTACTTAGTAACCGTGGGCGGCGATAGTATTCACGATAGAAAGGAAAGAAGGGAAAGGAAAGAAGCGAAGGAAAAAAGGGAAAGGAAAAAAGGGAAAGGAAAAAAGGGAAAGGAAAAAAGGGAAAGGAAAAAAGGGAAAGGAAAAAAAGGAAAGAAAAGGAGTATACATTATAAAATAACGGAGATACGCTAAAGGGAGACGGTAGACCACGATATTCTATTACTTCGCCGGTTCTTCTGCTTAATAGGCCGTTTAGCCGTCCGAGGGTATTATGCCGTGGAGAATCCGGGCGTAGTACTACGGCCTTCCACGGTATTATCCGGATATCCGAGAGATATTAGGGGTACCGGTCAGGAATATCGGATATAGCGGTATATATATTATAGTCCGTGGATAGGTAAAGGGGTTAGCGGTCGAAGCGAGTAGACTAAGGGGAGCCCTCCCTTTAATAGGGAGGATAAGCTAAAGGAACCTCGGGTAAATCTAGTAAAGGGAGTAAACGGTAGTATCAGGTGCCTATAGCAGTGTTTATAATGGGTCCCCAGTGTGAACCTATAGGGGTCCAGGCGTGCTTAGTCTAAGACCCCTCGAGGCATAAACAAAGCAGTTATCACATAGTAAACAGAATAGTCCCTCGAAATAAATAAGGTAGCCCTCGAGGAAGCAAATAAGTAGTCCTCGAGGAGTAGCGGAACGTAGTCTTAAGGAGCGGAGGAGCCTCCCCTTTAGATAGGGAGGCCAGCGATTAATCTAATTCTTTAACTACCCCTATACTTTCCCTATCGTGATCCTATTATGATTATACCTGGTTCCTTACTTAACTCTACCTTTTTACTCTTTACGACTACCTATTTAATATTTTAATTACTGTACCCCTAAGGGCGCGAAGACAGTTAAGGAGAATTACTAAGATATCTAACTATCACGAAATAAACGATCCTACCTTTAAATTTAATAAGGCTATTAGTTAGTTTAAGCGATAGCTCCGCGATAGTAAGACCGCCTTTATGGAAGACGACCCCGCCGACGAGGAATACGACGGGAATACGCCGGGAACTAATGCTACTCCCACTACTCCTACCTCTACCACCGTACCGGCACTTATTCCTGCCCCCGTACCTGCTTTTATCGCTAGTACTACCTCCACTACTACCTTTACCCCTATCACCGTCCCCGTTCCTTAAACTACGGTCACGATAGGACCCGTGTATAACCCTAACCTGCCCCTATATACGAACGCTAACCTAGCCACGCTAACGGAGAAATAACTAGATAAACGCGTTAAATAGATAGAGGTATAGAACTACCGTAAGCGTAAGCTCGCGTACCTTACTAAGCTAGAGGCGGATACTACCGCCGCTACTACCGCCGCCGCCGCTACTATTAATCCTACTATTCGTCTTAGCCCGGCCGATATCACCCACTATCGTATAGCCGAACCTCGGCGTCGTATTATCGTAACCCCGTCAGGATCCTAATATACTCACGATATATCCACGGCGTTATCTATACACGGATCCGCTATATAGGCTAAGTTTAATTTTCCCCTTCTAAAATAGGATAGCGTGTCCTAGGCTAAATATCGCACGTTTATCTAGGAGACTAACTAGCGGTTTAACCTGGATTCTTAATCCTTTCCTACGGACACTACGAAGAACTACTTTATTATATCGTGCCTCTCCTATCACCTTAAGGAGCGCTAGTAGGCTAAACTACGATATAAGTACGATAGCGATTCTAATAGGGTTAGCTAGGCCGCCCTATAAGCCTAGTTATCCTATTAGGTCGATAATAACGATACCCGCCTATAAGAGGTAGCGGTATAGATTCAGAGCGAGTCTATCTCGTCTTAGAGAGAGGGGGAGTCCTACGCTAAGTTTATATAGCGGTGGGAAGCCCTAGAGTCGGAACTACCGGGCGAGCTCCTAGACTAGTAGAGGATTTAGATAGTGCTAATAAGGGTACTCCCGCCTATTCGGGACTATATAGTGTCTATAGGGGTTCCTAAGGACTACTAGGATCTAGCCCCGGCCTACCGTAGGGCTAAGGCCTTAACTATTACCGACGGTCTAGCCGTTACTCGGACCGACTTCTAGTCTACTACCTAATAACGTCGTTTCCGCTCGCGTATTTATAATCCCTAGGTGGCCACCTACGGTTCTACTAATAGCCCTCCTTATACCCCTGCCTCTGCCCCTATTTCTACGTCTACCCCTACACCTATACTAGCCTTTACTCCTAGTTACCCTATACGCCCTAAACCGTTATCGTACCTTAACTCTATTACTTACTATAATTATAACTAAAAGGGGAATTACGCTACTATATACCCTAGCCCTCGGGCGTAGCGTTTAAGTAATAATAACCCGAATACCTAACCGGTATCTATATCCCGCCCCACGGTCGGCCGTATCACGGGCGAGGTGCCCTAAGAACCACACCCGCCTCGGACTACCCCTACTACTATACTAATAGAGGCACGCGTTTCCTTTCGCCGAGGTAAGGAATAGGTGTAGACGTCGGCTCTCCTTAACGGAGGCGCTAATATTAACGTTTTAGATCGGTCCCTCCTAGGACCTAGTTAGGTTCCTGAGGGGTCCCCGATCCCGGAATTATAGATTACGGAAGGATAAACGAAGATAACTCTAGAATCCACCTATAGAATTATCGTCGCTACCGACCACTAGGGATATAAGAGGGTATAACACGCCGAGTTCTACGTTATAAACCTCACGGGCGCGAAAATTATCCTAGGGAGGCCGTGGCTTATAGCCGTTAACCCTAACGTTAATTAGCAGTATAGCACGTGGACCTACCACTTAACCTACGCAGAGCTCGGCGTAGTTATATCCCTAAAAGAGCTACGTAAGGCAGTTAGATAAGCTAAGTCTATCCTTACTCTAACCTATATAGGTTCTACGCAGGGCCCACGTATCGGCCTCATTAGCCACGTCGGCCTAATAGAAAACCCTTTAGTAGGATATAGAGATATATTCTTAAACGGGGTCTACCCTAGCCTAGATAAGGACCCAGCGGCCGCTACCACGCTACCGGAATAGTATTAAGATTTCGCTAACGTTTTTAACGTTAAAGATGCCACGAGGCTACCGACGTATTAGTAGTAGGATCACGCTATTAAGGTCGAGGAAGGGAAGAAGCCCCCCTACAGTCCTATTTACCCCCTCGCTGTATAAGAGCTCGAGGTGCTACGTTAGTATCTATAGGATACCGCCGCGAAGGGATAGATTAGACCGTCTACTAGCCTATCCGGCGCCCCTATTCTATTTATGCCTAAGAAGGGTAGTAAGCTACGTCTTTATATTAACTATAGAGGGTTAAATAAGGTAACCGTTAAGGACCGTACCCCCCTTCCCCTAATCCACGAAATCCTAGATCGGTTATTATCGGCGTAGTACTATACTAAGCTAGATCTCAAGGATATATACTATCGGCTCCGTATACGAGCTTGGGATAAGTGGAAGATAGCGTTCTGTATAAAATACGGCTATTACGAGTACCTTATTATACTATTCGGGCTAACTAACACGCCCGTAAGCTTTTAGCGGTATATTAACCAGGCGCTAATGGGTCTTATCGACACTATCTATATAGTCTATCTAGATAATATTCTTATCTACAGTAAAGACCTAGCCACCCACCGCGTATATGTCCGCGAGGTCCTTATAAGGCTTAGGCAGTGGTCCCTATATACTAACCCCGATAAGTACGAATTTAAGACCAGAGACGTGGAATTCCTTAGTTTTATCTATAGTCTAGATAGGGTACGTATAGACCTATCCCGAGTTAAGGCTATCCGCGATTAGGAGCTCCCTAATAGTGTTAAGAAGATACAGGTCTTCCTAGGCTTTACGGGGTTTTATAGACGTTTTATTCGGAACTACTCTAAGGTCGCTGCCTCTCTTATAGACTATCTTAAAGGAGGACCCACCGGTGGCTACGCAGGGACCCTTATGCTTTCCTAGCAGGCCCGGGACGCGTTCGAAAAAATAAAGCTATTATTTTAGAAGGCACCGGTCCTACGGTATTTTAACCCTGGTCTGCCTATACGAATTAAGCCAGACGCTTCCGCTTTTATAATTAAGGCCGTTATTAGTTAGCTCGAGAATAGCCTATAGCGCCCTATAGCGTTTATATCCCGTAAGCTACGTGGAGCCGAACTTAATTACAGCACGCCCGATTCTAAGCTTATAGCTATTATCGAATCTTTTCGGATATAGCGGCACTACGTGGCCTATAGTTAGAGCCCTATAATAGTCCTAACAGACCACCTAAACTATCGTTATCTGCTAGATAAGCCGAAGCTTAAGGGCTAGCACGCACAGTGGCTCGAGGAGCTCGCCCCGTTTGATTTTAAGATTCGGCACCGCCCGGGGACGTTAAACCTGTCGCACGTTAAAAGGCACTTGAATAATCAACTTAGTAGAGTAGAAGTCTTGTGTGTATGTATTGTGTTAAGTTATATCTAGGAGAGTCTCTTATGTCCTTAATTTAGGTGGTGAAGACTCTATTATAGGTACTATATTATTTGGATCCTATCCGGTCTTTTCCGGTATCCACCCTTATTATATCCTAATACCCGAAGTCCCTGATATCCGGAGCCCTTAGTTATAGAGTGGATCCCCCCTAGATCCCCTATAGACTATATCGTGGTCCTGTCTATACGATATACCCCCTTAGTTAAGGTGGGTCTTCCCAGGTTAACTAACTAATTAGAGGCTTCGGTTTAAGCTAAACGCTCTTAACTTTTCCATTGTAAAATCAATAGTCAAGGGAAAACGCCCTTATAAAAGGGATCTAAATCCGCCCTGTTTAACCGTTTAATTTAATTCTATCTTAATTGGTTCCTCGATCCTAATTAGCCGGATCTAATTAATTAGATCTATATTTATCGGATCTGCTACGCCCTCGGGGGCCTTCGTTACGGCCGCTTTAGCGCGTTTAATCTCTTCGTGTAGTCGTTTAGACTACTCGATACGATCCTTTTAATTAGTTAAATTAAGCTATTACTATAGTCTTTTAATCCCCGCCTCCGGTAATGCCTTCGTTAATCCGTCCGCGATTATCTCCTTCGTGTTAACGTATATAACCTTAAAGAGACCTTATTATACTAACTAGCGCGCCCACTAGTTCTGTATATCGACGTGCCGTAGCCTTATCCGTAGGCGTTATGCCTTCTTCTTAATAAGGTTAATAGTCTATTAATTATCGTAGTATAGCTATAGCTATTATTAGTCTAGCCGAAGCTCTAAATCCCTTAATATCCGGCTAATAAATAACGTCTTTTTAGCGGCCTTTATAAGAGCGAGTAGTTCCGATTCTGTTAACGACGTCGTGACCGTCGGTTATTTACCCGCTTTCTAGTTAACGGTGCCGCCGAAGAGCTTTATCGTATATCCTTACGAACTCTTACGGTCTGGATTATCCCTAAAGGACGCGTCGCTTGCTATTAGGAAGAGCCTATCCCCGCCGAATTCCAGGTAGTGGTGTCTTATATAGTATAGGAATAGTAGCACTTATTAAGCCCTTTTAAGATAGTTAGAGGAGGGGTTAACGTTATATTAGGAAAGCTTCGAATAGGCGAACGCGATATCGGGTCATATCACGATAGCGGCGTATAGGATAAAACCGATTATACCCTAATACTAACGGACCTCGGGAATTAACGCGCGTATACCGTCGCGGGGTATTAACGGCTCTATCGTTAATAACAGGACCTTTAGTGGTTTTCGGTAGAGTATATCTACGTAGTATTTAACCGCGATCTTCTCTATATAGGAGGATTATAATAGCTATAACCTTCGGGTGGCTCTATCTCTTAGGACCTTAATTCCTAGGAACTAACGGATTTCTTCGCCTCCTAATAACCTATAGCTTCGCTTAAGGGCGGCCTTAAGGTCGTCGGCGTCCGCCTTACGATCTCTATAGTAGATAAGTCCGATATCGTCGATATAGAAGAATAGGATTAAACCGTCGCGGAGTATAATATAGGGGTTATTAGGCACGGCCGTAAATCCTATCCTCTATAGCATGCCGCTAAATTCCTCTTACTATAGCAGTAGCGATACCCTTAAGCCGAAGAGGGCTTTCCGTAGTAGCAGGACCTTACCTAGTACTTCGTAGCCTTACGGTATCTTTATAAATACCTCTTCCTTAAGGCTAGCGTTAACGAACGCGTTAATAGCGTCGAACTGCCTTATCTTTAGGTTAAACCGAGTAGCGATTACTATTAGTATACGGAAGGACCGCGAGGCTAGCGTTACGGCATAGTTATCTTTAGTCTCTAACCGTTTTTATTAATCCCCTCGGACTATAAGGCGTGCCTTATACTTAAGGAGGGTGCCCTCCTTATTAAATTTATAGGTGTATACTTATCTATAGGCGAGGACTTATTACTTATTAGCCTAATTACTACCTACCTTTTATTAGTAGCCTATTTATCGGTGCCCCTTAAGGTATTCCCCCTCGGCCTATAACCACCGCTCCCGTAACGGATAAAGGCGTATATCGCGGTAATGGTTTAGTAAAGGCGGGAGATCCTCGCGGGTTACGTACGATAGCGATAGCGGCTAGGAGGTATAAGGGGAATCTGTAGCACCGACGTCGTCGTTATTAATAGCTTACTTCCTCGTGCGTATAGCGTTATAAGTCCTGCTAGCGTTAAAGAACGCCTTTTAGGCGTTATCGTTCTAGACTTTCTTAGTTATATATATACTTACGATAGTTCTCGTGATAGATAGGCGCTATTACGGGTTAACCCCGATATAGAGGATCCGGCTATACTCCGGATCCTCCTGACTACGCGCTTAGTCAACGGACCTATATCGCTATGTTATCGCTACCTTATAGCTAGCCTAGCGCTATAGACTTTTCTCCTTTTCCTTCTTCCTTCCTTAATTCTAGATAATCTATTATTACGACCTTACTTAGTGCTACGACCTATAACTAGTCGTTTATATATCTAGAACTTAGCGATACCCACACGCTACGCTAGCGATAGATTAGGATCCTAACGCTACCGCCTAATAACCTATTAGAATTAAATAGGTCGTAGAGTGGATGAATTAACGGTTTAAAGAAAACGACTAAGCCCTAAACGTAAGGCTAAGCCCTTTCTATAAATAATATACCGATATTAACTTAAGGCTTACTCCGATATACGAATACTACTCGGAGATACGCTAGTTTATAGACCGATAACACGCGAGAGAAGAAGCCGACGAGCGATAACACTAGTTAGTCGAATAGCTTATAGCCCGGCTCCTAGGATCGCCTGCCCTGTAGAACCTAACACCGCTTAACCTAAATATCCCGGCTCCCTTATAGACCCCGATAATCCTTATACTAGTAAAGTCTACCCTATTACCGGTTTTATCGCCTACGCTATAGCCGATAATAATAATAGTCGCCCCGACCTTAATAGTAATACCCCGTAAGACTATCGATAGCCCGGCGAAGTTCTTAGGGAAGCGAGTATACTATAGCCCGTAGGCCTACGCGATACAGTAAAAGCTTATAATCGATAGCGACTTATTCCAAAAAAAATATATAAGCTTAGTATACGATCTATAATTACCTAGGGCCTAAAGTATAATAGGTCGTATCGGCCTTTTATAAAAGCGACGGGCTAGGTAAGCTTATAGATCCTAACGACTTTATAGCGTATCTTAATTATACTTAGCTTAACCCTATAGAATAATCACGCGCCGCCTAAGCCTTACGTACGATTCGTTAATAAACCGATAAGTCGTTTACCGCCTTCCTACCCCGTTTTAAAAGATAGATCGCCTTTACGGGTAGTACCGAATAGGAAGCTACCGTATAGATCTTATTCCTCGAAGGAGCGATTATTTCGCGATTTAGGGATAAACTTATCTCCGCCCGAATCCCTACTAACCACTATACCACGTAGGTTAATAGCGTATAAGAGATCGCTAGGAAACTTAAAGGCTACTAGTTCGAATAAAACTACGATAAATAAGCTTAAGACTATATAACCGCGAAGAAGGATACTGATAACGATATAAAGATAGGCGGAGTAAACCGTGTTAGCGATAGGAAGGCGAAGTAAAAGACTCGGATATACTATAACTATAATAAGAAAGGGTATATTGCTCGGAACTATAAAAAGCTAAAGAAAAACTAAGACACAGTCCGGAAAGTTAAGGAGACTTATACGAAAGATCGCGATAAGAGCGGGGACGAGTCGACTAGTAAGGACGACTCGGAAAAAGAGTAGCTCTAACGCGAAAATAGGCGTTAAAACCGATAGCCGCGATACGGCGGGAGTAGGAGACGTTTAAAGTGCGTGCTAGTAATAACCCGGCGCTTATAATAGCTAAAGTAAATAAATAGCGTATCCTCGCCTTTATTAATACTAATTACGACTACTATACCGCTATAAGTAAATAGTTTACCTAAAGACTCTAATTACTATTAGTCGATAAAATAAATCGACTACTAAATAGCTTCTCGGAAGCTACTAAGACTATTAGTAGCGCGGGGATCGCCGTCTATAAGCTTAAGATTAGCGGTTACCCGTAAAGGATATTCGTATATATAGTACCCGGGCTTAACTAAGACGTATTCCTCGGGAAGCCCTAGATAGAATAAAACGATATAATATACTACGCTAAAGATAAACGGCTTTACTATAAAGTAGCCGGATTAAATATACGACTTCATCACGAAAAGGAACCTACCGGAGTATAAGCTATCTATAACGCCTATTTAGTTATAGGAACTATATTCGCGGGTATTATTCGATAACTACGACGGAAGGGTAAAGAAGTCTTAATCCAGGGAGTAAGCCTAAGGGATATCGAAAAAGCGTTATATAAGAAATGACTAGTAGACCCGAAGGACTTTATACCCGAAGAGTTACTACGAGAATTCGGCGACCTATTCGCGCCCGATAAGGCTAATTAATTACCGCTATACCGATTAGGAGTCGACTATAAGGTAAACCTTATACGCGGAAGCCATAGTAAGGAACTATCGCTTCCCTAGGGGCCGCTCTATAATATATTAAGAGAAGAACTCTTAGTATTACGGAAAATACTTACCGACCTAATAGATAAAGGATTTATCCGTGCTAGTGGTTCGGAAGCCGCGGCTCCTATCCTCTTTATAAGAAAGTTAGGCAGAGGACTTCGATTTTATTATAACTATCGAGTATTAAACGCGATTACTAAGCGAGACCGTTATCTATTTCCCCTAATCGCTAAAACGCTATAGAACCTAAGCTAAGTAAAGTAGTTTATAAAGCTTAGCGTAGTCGCCGCCTTCTACAAGATTAGGATAGCCCTAGGATATAAATATAAAACCGCGTTCCGAACTTAGTTTAGGCTCTTCGAATAGCTTATCTACCCGTTCGGCCTAAGTAAGGCTCCCGCGACTTTCTAGCGATATATTAATAAAACACTATAACGCTTCCTAAATAACTTTATTACCGCTTATATTAATAATATTCTAGTTTACTCTAATAGGAGTCGGGCCGACTATAAGGCGAAGGTAAAGCAGGTATTCCATATACTTACGGACGCCGGCCTAAACCTAGATCCGTTAAAGTACGAGTTTAGCGTGAAGACTATAAAGTACCTAGGATTTATAATCACCACGGGGAAAGGCGTATCTTACGACCTAGAGAAGTTATAAGCTATTCGCGAGTAGGAAACGCCTATAACGGTTAAGGGCGTGCGAAGCTTCTTAGGGTTCACGAATTATTACCGAATCTTTATTAAGGATTTTTCAGGGATCTTAGCCCCGTTAATAGCACTAACTAAGAAAGACTATACCTTTTAATAGGGTCCCGAGGAAAAAACGGCCTTTCGTAAGCTAAAAGCGAGGTTCAAAGAAGGACTAATACTATAATAGTAGGACCTAGTAAATAAGATATTTATCGAGACGGACTACTCGGGGTTTACCCTTAGGGGTAGCCTAATATAAGAAAACAGGGACGGAAATCGCTACGTGGCTATATACTACTCTTATAAACTTAATAGAGCGGAATATAACTACTTAATCCACGATAAGGAAATACTAGCGATTATAAGTTATTTAATTATATAGCGGGCTAAGCTTATTAGTTATAAGTAATTTATAGTCCTCTCCGACTATAAGGCCCTTAAATACTTTATAATAAAGCGAACGCTTACTAAGCGATAAAGCCGATAAGCCGGCGAGCTCGTATAATTCGACTTTATACTTAAGTATTAGAAGGGAAAGGATAACGCGATAGCGGACGCCCTCTCGCGTTAATAGTAAGATAAACCCTAAGATATAACGGATAAACGGGAATAATCTTATTATATTTAATTAATTCCTAATACCACGATTCCACCTAGTATTCGTTATATTAATAGCGGTTAATCGATCTTTAAGGCGGACTAAAAGCTATAACAACTATAGGATAAAACGCTTACGACCGACGAATAATATTAAGGAGTCTTATTTACGGTCGCTAAAAAAGAATAATAGTTCCTACTATTATTAGAATTAAAGCTATAAATAGCCGAGTACTTAATCTCTACGACTAGGTTACTACTATTCCGTAACCGAATTTAGGTGCCCGGGTCCACTAAAGGGTTAACGTTATAAGGGAGGATCGTCTAGTTAATTCACGATTTAATAATCAGAGGATACCCCGGACACGAAAACACTATCGCCTTAATAGCGTATCGCTTCTTTTAGCTAAGGATAAATAAGGATATCCGACGATTTATCCGGAACTACGATATCTACGGAAAAGGGTATATATAGAGAAATACGAAATAAGGCCTCTTATGCCCCCTCCCGGTACTAGAACGAATACGGAGCGACCTATTAATAGATTTTATAACGGACTTACTATTAGCCGGCGAGAAAAAGACGCGTTACCTTTAGATTATTATAAACCGTTTAACTAAGGCGGTAGTATTAGAAGCGATAAAGATAATAGAAGCCGAAGCTTACGCGGAACGGTTCCTATACTATTATTTCCGGTTCCACAGAATACCTAGGTCGATTATTAGCGACTAAGGCTTAAACTAAATAAGTAGGTTCTAAGAGCACTTTTATAAGCTCGCACGGATATCGCGTAAGCTTAGTATAGTATACTACCCCTAAACCGATAAAGTAATAGAGCGTATAAACTAAGAAGAATAAGCTTATTTATAAGCCTTTATCTATTACGCTTAGGACGACTAGGAACGCCTACTACCCGTAGTATAACTAGCCTTAAATCACTGCGAGAGCTCCGCGATAGGGTTTAGTCCCTTCTTTTTAGAGTATAGCTACCACGTTAATCCGATCTAGATAACCGAAGAGCCCCTTTCGGAACCTAGAGTATTAGCGGCCTATAATCTATTACGCCGCTTATAGGAAGCGACCGAGTTTACCTAGGCCGTGATTATATCGACGTAGCTTAGGAGTAAAGAGTCTACTAACTAATATCGTATACCGGCTAAGCGTTTTAAGGTTAACGACTTAGTCTAGCTATTATTAGCTAACTATTCGACTCCGCGATTATCGCGAAAGCTAGACTAGCTCTATCGTAAATACCGAGTTATAAAGGTGATTAGCCTATACGTAGTTAAGCTTACCGTGTTATTGTAGATCTACCCTTAATTCTACGTGGACTTATTACGTCGCGCGGGCGATAACCCCTTTCCGGGATAGGTAGTAAACGACCCTTAACCACCGCTTATTCGAGAAGTAACTGATAGTAAAGAATAGGAAGTCGAGGAAATCCTCTACGCGAGGACGAAAAGGCGAGGTAGGGGATTAAGATATAAAGTATTAGTACGATAGATAGGATACTATAAGCCTATATAGAAACCTCTAGAACTATTAGTGTAAACGCGGGTACTCGATAAGTTTAAAGGGAAATTCGGCTTAGTAGTAACGAATAATAGCCTATTAAATACCTTCGCGCTATCACGATATAGGAACTAATATAAATAATCGTATCGTGATAATTAGAAGGGAATAAAAGTCGGATTTAGTTTAGGCCGGATAGGCCCCGCGCCTTAGCTACGCTTAATATAAGCCTAGATTAATATCCTCGGCCTTAAAATCGCTATCCTTAGGATTATCGATTTCCGTAAAAGTCTTACCCTTATCGCCCTATTATAGGTCGGAGTCTATCTCCTTAATCTTATTATTATCTTTATCGTCGCCGTTATCGGGGATTATAACCGCGTTAGCGACGGTTATACCTATAGGCGTAAAAGCCCGCCTATACTTCGCGTATTATTAGAATTCGGAGATTATAATATTAGCGCGACCGAGTACGAGTATCTCCCTAAATAGCCGAGTATACTCCCTTAGCTTTATAAGACTAAGGCGTCTAAAGTCTTCGTCCTATAACGTTAACCCCGATAAAGGAGTAGGAGTAGTAGGATAAGCATTCTCTTCCGCTATAATATTAGGAGGGACTAGGCCTAAAACTACCACCTTACCTATAATCTTATAAGGAGGAGATAAGGCTAGCTATTCCGCCCTAATAACGACCTCCTTTAAAGGCGATACGTTTAGTCCTAACACTATCTCTTCTACGACCTCTAAAGGAGGAGAAGAGACTAGCGTAACCACCTCGTTAATAACCTCCGTTACCAGAGGAAGCGAGGCTAGTTTAGTTACCTTATTAATAACCTTAGGAAGAGGTAGTAAGGCTAACTACGGTGCTACCGCTTCTTAGACCTCTTAGGGAGGAGAAAGGGCTAGCGCGATTACCGTGCTAAGAGCCTCTATAGAATATATAGCTATAGATAATATCGCCGTTATCGCTTCCCTAGCTATAAGGGTATCCTAGAACACCGCGTAGGCGTTAAGATACGGTTTCTACCCCTAGAAGAAGAGTTAGCGATACTATCGCGACCTTTTAGGGGGGAGGAAGTCTTATAGGGGCGTTCTCGTTATTATCGCTAATAAGGGCAGCCGTCTCGAATAACCTCTACGCGTGGCCTTTAAGGTACGCTAGGAGAGGAGTATACCGGTATATCTTTATAAAGCATATATAGTATTTCTTCCCCCGATTAGTCTAGCTACGATAAAGGCGCTTATACTTCCTATTAGCGATATCACGCGTATAAGGGAGGCACGGCTTAGTATAAACGCTATTAAGAGGGTATTTAGGAGGCCGACTACCCGCCGATTTCTTCTTCTTAGGCGGCGGTAAAGGCGATAACGCGAACTATTATACGGTTAGTATCGCCTTAAGACGTAAAAGCCTTATACCTATATCGTCGTTAGCGGCACGCTTATTACTATTATTACCCCTATTATCGCCGGGGGCTAGCGCCGTCTATAAAAACGATATAAGTTAGTAAAGGGTTCCTAATAAAAGAATTATAAGCGAGAGACGGCTTACCTTAGATAGGGAACTCTTAAACTAGCCGAGTATTACTAATATTATCTAAGGACGGGCGACGTTAAAGGAATCGTCGCTATAAGAAAGAAAAGTATATACGTAACCGCTATTACTATTATTATTATTATTAAAGGTAGGGAGGGGAATAGAGGAAAAAAGGGCCTACGAGGAAAACGGGGCTAATATATCTACGGATAGTATCTACGCGAGGGTGGCCTATATTACTATTTCGGGCACGTGAATAAAGGTTAGTAGGCTACCTAAGATTTCTTTAATATCGAGGTAAAGGCGAGGTAAGATAAAAACACACGACTATTCCTTTATCACCGCGACGTAAGCGGGAGCCGAACCACGACGGTAACGCGTGGTTATATAACCCCCGGAGGGAGAGGGGGGGGATAGTATTACGGGTTAACCCCGATATAAAGAATCCGGCTATACTCCGGATCTTCCTAACTACGCGCTTAGTTAACGGACCTATATCGCTAAGTTATCGCTACCTTATAGCTAGCCTAGCGCTATAGACTTTTCTCCTTTTCCTTCTTCCTTCCTTAGTTCTAGATAATCTATTATTACGACCTCACTTAGTGCCACGACCTATGACTAGTCGTTCACAGGCGCGCGGGTAATAGGCGCTCGGCCGATAGGAGTATAGCCGATAAGCACCCCCTAGGGGCACCTATAGCTATCCGTTAGTGGTTATCGTGTTCTTCCACCTTAGCGCCCCTAACCACCGCTAATGTTATAAGGAACGCGCGCACGGGATCTTTAGGGGATATTAGAGGCGTGGGAAACGGTTTAAACCTCGTAATAGTAAACCGTGAAGTGTCCGTAGTAATAGCGGTGGTATAGTCTTCTCTTATAGTAATAGTAGTATCCGTAGTAATAGCGGTGCCCGTAGTAATAGCGGTATAGTCTATAGTAATAGTAGTGGCCTCTCTTATAGTAATAGCGACGGCCTCGCCTTTATCTATAGTAATAGCGGTGGCGTAAGAGTCTTCCGACTCGAGATCTAATACGTCTATAGCTATACCCCTTAATAGCAGCCTATTCGCGGTCGTGGTATAGGTAATATGGATAGATTATAGGCGTTCCCCGATTTCCTTAGCGGAAGCTATAGCTTATAGCGTTTTAATCCTGCCGTTAAATATCTCGTCTTCGTTAAAGACTACGTCTCTCGTGGTGATAATATCCGTTAGGTATAGTAGCTAAATACGGAACCTATTCGAGGATTAGTATCCGATATAATAGCCGATCTATGCCTTTAGTTCTAGCCTTTATAGGCGGTTTCTTTTAGCTTAGGCATCGCGCGTTTTTATAAAGGCTTTATAGCCGTAAGCTTATAGGTGCGTAAGGTTAGGTTAACGGCCGCGCAGGCCTTCGCATAGTATCTTCTAGTCGTTAATATATCGTGGTATTATGTTATATAGATATATAGTAGTCTTGAAGATCTTAGGCTAGATAGATATAGGCAGATTAGCTTTAATCCTTATAGCCCTCGCCTTTCTCTTAATAATACCTTTAATCCGTTCTATAACGCTATTCTGATCCTGTGAATATAGTGCCGACGGCTAGCCTTCCACCCCCTTAGTAGCGAGGAAAGCAACGACTTCTAGGTGCTAAAATATCTTAGAATCGGCCCGTAAAACGCGTGGCCTAATATCGAATTAGGTCTTAAGTAGGGTAAAAACATCCTTTAAAGCGTGTAGGATAGAGCCTTAGTCTCTTTTCTATAGGTAGTAATCCCACGTATAACCTATATACACGTCTGTAACGAATATAATAGACTTATATAGTCCGCCCGCTAACTACTCCGCCTTTTCTAGATCGTGAAAATTAATAGCTAGGGCCTCTCCGGGCTTTAACAGGTAAAAGGATAGGATCCGCCGGATCTACGTAGGCACTTACGACTATCTATACGCGTTATAGTCCGTTATACGTAGTCCCTTTATCTCTACCCCCTAAGTAGCGTCGACGATCTTTACGAGAGTATCGGTGCCGTAGTGGCCGAGGCGTTCGTGCTACCGTTATACCGTGGTCTTCTACGGTTACCGCGGTTATCGTGATCTTCTATACGGGTTATCGCGGGGGTGCCTTACTAAGACCGTGAACGCGGTGGCGGCCGTGGCTTCTACGCGCTCGATTATATACTAGCCGTGGATATCTAGCAGCTTATAGATAGGCCGGTTATCGGCGGATCTAATAATAGTATCGTTTACAGTATCCTAGCGGTAACCTTATAGGCGTAGCTGGTATTCCGAGACGATATTAGTGACGAATTCCTTATAGTATATAACGTCACGGAGACGTAGTAGCCTTTTCGTGCCCGCTAGAGATTATACACGTAGCTTAATATCTCCGTATACGAGGATAGAAGCCTTATAAATACCCACCTAAAGCGTTAATAAACTAACCGTGGGTAGTCTAACGGCTGTAAAACGGCCTCGATTATTAAAGATATAGATTAACGATCCTAAGTCTAGGATCGCGTAGTGTGATAGCGCTCTGGCTTAGTTAATAGAAAGGGATATCCCCTATTCTTATTATAATCTTAATAGTATCGTCGTACCATAACGCGCTACCCCTTAGGTTAGGGGGGCTCCTAGTCTCCCCGTCGCGGTAACGGACAGGTCTTTATAAACTATAGTAATAGTAGGCGTAGTATTATAGAGTCAATCTTCCTAGACTTCCTCTATCTTATTAGCGGTGGTAGCTACTACTTCCCGCCTCTTCTATATCGCGGTATCCACGCGGCTTTTAAAACTATAAATACGTATCTTCTTTTCCGCGACCTTTATAATATCTTTATAGCTACGCTAGGTATAAGGGCGTATATCCGGCCTTACGTATTAATAGGCGGCGGTAGTATAGGTGTTCTTATATATCTTATAAGGCCTCCTTATTACGGGAGGGATAGCCTTTACGGATGTGTTACTATAAGGGCGCTTCTTATTATTATCGTTATTAGTAGTATCCTTAATATCGGGGAGGTTCCTAAGGGTATTAAAGGTGTCTCTTCTAACTCTAGGCTTTATAGCGGTGGATTATAGGTTCTTTATATTACTAAGAACCGCCCGTAAAGCCTTTACGAAGTCGTTAATCGTTAGTTCGTTTTCCGTAATCTTATCGTAGTTATTCACTAGGTAGTTATTACTCTATGCCTAGGTAATAAGTCTAACGGTTTTTAACGCGTCTTCTACTTAACGGTCCGCGCTTAATAGCTCTAAAACCCCTATATATTTATGGTGTATTATCGCTCTTTTTTAGCTTACCACCTAAGCGTCTATATCCTTAGGTATAGCCTTTATAGGCGTAGTATATTATCGGTATAGGACTAGCGCTTCCTTATAAAGGTCTATAGGTATCGGTCCTGCGTGCGTGTGTAGGAGAGTAATCCAGGCCCGCGGGTTATTTACGGTGTTATCCTATAGCTAGGCGAGGAGGTTATATAATATAGTATATATAGTCCCTTCGATATAAGAGCATACCTTATTAAACTCCTTCTACTACGCGTCGTAGTCTACCTTTTCCTCGCGGTTTATACGGCGATCTTATAGGTAGCGCGTACGCCCCTTTTTAAAGAGGTTATCGATAGACGTAGGCGTCCTAGTCGGTGGTTCTTTCGTTACGGCCGTAGCCTTACGGCGAGCGGCCGTCTTCCTCTTACCGGCGGCCGTAGCCGCCGTAGTAGCGGCCGTAGCGGCGGCGTCTATAGTATCTATAGCCTTATCGCCCTCTAGCGTGATAGTAGAAGACGGAGTAGCCGTGATAGTGGTAGCCGTGGCCTCCTCCGCGTTAGGGTCCGCGGCGAGGGCTTCGTATTTACGAATGATAGGGGGTATAGGTATAGGGAGGAGATAGGCGTTAGCCTCCTTATCGCTTAGCTTTGGATTAAGGTAGTTATCCTAATAAGAGGCCGATTTACCGCGTACGGCGCGCTCCTAAACCGCCTACTCCCTCTAGTTAATAAGGGTAGTAGTAGCCGCCTTCTATTCGTCGTTAGATATGTTAGAAAATATCTTTATTAATTTATCGTTTATCGGTTAGTTAATTAATAGGTAGGTTGATTAATCTTTTAATTACTCTGATTAGGTTAATAGTAGTTATTTAAGAGTGCTTATATAGACGTGATTGCTTCTTTATAGTGGAATAGGGGTAGCTTTATTAATATCTATCGTTTAGGCGTTATAAACCGGGCTTATAACTATCGCACGTTAAAAGGCACTTAAATAATTAACTTAGTAGAGTAAAAATCTTATATATATGTATTATGTTAAGGTATATCTAGGAGAGTCTCTTATATTCTTAATTTAGGTGGTGAAGACTCTATTTTAGGCACTATATTATTTAGATCCTATCCGGTCTTTTCCGGTATCCACCCTTATTATATCCTAATACCCGAAGTCCCCGATATCCGAAGCCCTTAGTTATAGAGTGGATCCCCCCTGGATCCCCTATAGACTATATCGTGGTCCTGCCTATACGATAAAACCCCGCGGATAGGCTATTAAGGAAGCCTTAGCACGCGCCCTATAAGCGCGCCCTAGTTACTAACCGGACTAAGGCGGTAGAGTCTTTTTCGAAGCGTTTTATTATAGGGTATATCGGGGACTAGTATGGTTCCCGTAATACCCCCGGTTCTAATATTCCCGCTATTAACTCCCCCTTACCGGAAAAGGTGGTTAAGATATAAGCGGATAATCCTTTTTCTATCTTAGAGTTCTTCTTAAGGCGTCCTGTTTTAGGCTATATCGGGAACCAGCATGGTTCCCATAATAGCCCCGATTATGATTTTCCCGCTCCTCCTACCTTAATAGTCGAGACGTAAACAGATAACCTTTCTTTAGACCCCGCTCCTCCTATCTTAGTAGTAGAGATATAAGCGGATAATATTCCTTTAAAGCGTTCTGCCTTAGGCCTATATAGGACCCAGGATAGTACCCGCGCTATTCCCGCTCCTCCTATTTTACCGGAAAAGGTAGTTAAGACGTAAGCGGATAATCTTTTTTTAGAGCCTATATTAAGGCAGTTTATTTTAGGCCTTATCGGGAGCCAACGTGGTTCCCGTACTACCCCCGATCGTATTCCCGATTTTAATTCCCCTACCTTACTAGAAGAGGTAGTAAAGGCGTAAGCGGATAATCCTTTTTACACTAGGTGGCGTGAAGTCCACGGTGATAATACCACGTACGGATATTAGTCTAGGAGTGGTGGTATCCTTCGTTTTAAGAATCGCGTTTTTATACTAGACCACTCTAGCCTCCGATAAAAGGTCCTGCAGTGTTTCTATAATAGACCCAGCGTGGGTCACTATAGGGTTATAAGGACTATTAAGAGGATATCGGACTTTTACTTCTAGGACTATCTCCTACGCGATATACGGCAGTTTATACCCACCTATACTATATATTAACGCACTAAGCCGCGGCACTATAAGCTATATAGTAAGCTAACGAGTCTCCTAGTACCTTAGCGCCCCTTTACAGAGATATCTATTAACTTTATCACGGGCCTACCGCCGGTTTATAGCGCGACTATAGATAGGAAACGGGATACTATCCTTATAGTAGTATACCGCCTAATAAAGTACTCGATTTATATCCCCTCGAGTAGTGGCCTAGTAGCCGAATTCCTATATCTTGTACACAGGGCTCATTTGAGTGCTTATATTCAATGCGATATATATATACTTACCTTCGCGGGTAGGTAATAAGTCCGTTATAAAGTCTATCACGATATCGTAAAAGATTCGCTCCGGTATAGGGAGTAAGCGTAGTAATCCTCTTTTTATACCCCTTTATATATAGCTAGCTCGGTATATATCGTAATTCCGTATAAATCTTCTAATATCTTAATTTATACGGGGCTAAAAAAACTAATAAGCGATTAGGGTAATAGTATTATCCTTACCTAGGTATCCACTTAGTACTAAGTTATAGATCGCCTATATAAGATAGTCTTATAGCGGGTGGCTAACCCTATTCTTACTATCCCTTAATACTAAGAGGCGGTTATAAAATATTAGCTATCCTTAGTCGATTCTATACTTAGCGATCTATATTTTAAGCTCTAGCTTAGGGGGAAAACTCTATTCTCCCGCTACTATTACGGTAAAGGCACCTTAATAACACTTATTGATAGCCCTAGCTTTATCCTATAATTATTATGGGTCGGGGTCTACTTCGAAGACCCTAGTTAGCTCCGGTAACGTTACTTTTACTAGGTATACCTAGGAGGAGATAGCTATATTAGGGATTATCTAGATATACCTCTTTTACTCTCGGATATTAGCAGAATCCTTACGTATATCCTACTTCTAATATAAGAGCGTATCGGCTATAATATTATCGGCCCCTCGCTTATACTCTAATATATTATTATTATTTATTACGCCATTCTCGCTTAGCTAAGCTAGGCTAGCCACCTAGGCAATAGTCCTTCTCTAATTCTCGAGGGGAAACCGTTAATAGATAAAAACCCCTACGTTCTTATTATATAAGTAATTCCATTATACGTGGCCGCTACGGTATCGCTCCGCGGCCTCGTTTTTATCGCTATTCGAAAACGGGATCTTACCTCCGGGCTAATAGCTAACGGGGGTTAGCTAATTAGTTTAGTAGGTACCGTGTCGGGTCGCACGCGCCCTTAGTGCGTTATCGCCACGGTTACTCGCCGCCGTCCTTTCCTTTATTCCGTTATTCCGGATCCGGTAAGGTTCTCCCCTCGCCGCGGCACCCTTTATACCCTCCCTCCGTTACTCCTTCCTTTATTTATTATTTATTCCTAAACCTCCTTTATATACCTGCTATTTATAGCGGCCCTTATATAGTTATATACCTCCCTTACTCGCGCTATATAGGCTCTCCGGGGTAGGCGCTATAGTATAGGCCGGGCGTGGCTACCGTTCCCTAGAAGGTATAATAACTTATAGAGCTAATCTGCTACTCCCTTTTTCCTATAAACCTCCCTCTTTTCCTCTCTCTTTTCCTCCTTTCCTCTTTTCCTCCTTTCCTCTTTTCCCCCTTTAAACTATCGTTTTTTAAGGTAAGCTTTTACGTAGTCGGTGCGGTATAAGTACGGCCCTAGAACTCCTATTCGGGATCCCCCGGTACCGTTCGGCTATATAGTAAAGGATCTAATAGGGTCCCGGGTTATACCGTCCCCGCGCCGCCCACGCTCCGCCCCCGTAACGCCCGCCTCGGTCTAACTCCCCTACCCCTCTAAATACCTAGTAACAAGACCTCTATCGTTAAAGGGGGAGCCGGTACCGGCGCCTATAAGGGTAAAGGGCCGGCTACCCCCTAGCCTTCTACTATAAGTTCCCCGCTCCGTTATTATTACGCCCGCTTTACGCCCCCGCTTTATATTCTAACCCGGTATAGGCCGCCCTTACCCCTACTATCTATTTATTACCTTACACTTTATACGTTATATCTCTAGTATAAGATTACTAGGCTACTCCTTACTAAAACCCCCCTAGTATATAGTCCTATCGCGTTCCCGTTACTCCCCCGCTCCGTATCGTATCTACTAACCCGACTTAGGAGCCGGCGCCCGCTATATTAAATACGTTAACGGTAACTGTAGTAATAGCCACTACGCCCCGGTTTATCCCCGCTACGCCCCCGTTACGCCCTTACTCCGCTAATCCTCCTATTAGGTCCCCCCCCTATAACGACTCCGCCACCGCCCTTATCGCCGCCGCCGCCGCCTCCCGCACCGCCCCGATACTATTTATAGGTTTTTCCCCTTTCTTAGTTATACCGTATACGCTACGTTATCATTACTAATCCTATTATAGAATATCCGTAAGTACCGCTAAGCCGCTACCCGCTAGACTCGTGCCCTCCGGGTATACCGCGCCGCCCTTTACCGGGCTAATAGTATTAGTATAGTCGCCGCCCCCGCCACCGCGCCCCCGTAGAGTTATAGTAGTAGCTACGCTTATAACGGCGAGATATTAAAGCTTATCCTCGCCTACCTTATAAGTTACCCCGTGCCTCCCCCGCGTTAACCCCGCCGCTAACACGTATCGCAGAATATCCCCCTCCCCTCCTCTAAAGACCCTACTACCTCTACTACTAAGGATAAAGTTAATAAGGATAAGGTCGTCCTAGTAGACGGTAGAGTAATTAGCTCTAACGATAATAACGACGACGAATCCGATAAGTATATAGGCGATAAGGAGTAAGCGGTTATAGCGCGATTATAGCATAGCTATATAGCGGCTATTAATAAATATTTTACTCTCCTTTTATTTATCTTCTTCGTAGTCGTTTTTACCTCCCCTATATATATACCCGAGGTTTCCGCGCTATAGGGCCTTTATTACCCCTCCCCCTCTAATACTAGTTATCGTGCGAGTCTAAAGTCCGGAAGGCGTCCGGTTTATAGGAACTACTTCGCGACCTTCCCCGCAGTCTCCTTATTCCGGAGCGCTAAAAGCTAATCTTATTTTATTAGTAGCCGCGCGCGCGTATCGGCTATAAGACGCTCTCGTATCTCCTCTAATATATCCCGGCACTATAGCGTAATATATTCCGCTATCTCTAGCCCTCCGTTAGCGTATTAGTAGCGCGGCGTCGCCGTGTCCGGTATACCTTTTATAAAAAGGAAATAGCGAAAGCCTATTTTCTTTATTTGAATCTAGGTAAGGATAAAACTCTATAGTTTTATAAGGCCCTTATATTTCCTAAGCACTACGCAGTTAAACTAGGGTATCCACGCTATAGCCACGCTACTATATTAGCGTAATAAGGTACGCTTCCACCGGTACGCTTATTCCTCCCAGAGGCGCTAGGCTAATTCCCTCCTAAGGAGCCAGGACTTAACCTTTTACTTCTATACCCCCTAGGACCTTAGGTAAAGCCTAACCCCTCCCCCTTATCTCCTACGCTATATAGCTGCTTCGGCTACTTATCGTACCTAAAGTATTACTTACTCTATCTTAATGCCCTTTACCCGTTATACCGCTTACGCGGTTAAGGAGTTATAGTATACGTTAAGGGGGGGGACCCCCGCCTCCGTCTTAACTACCTTTATAGTAATAGCCCGATACGCGCCGGTAATAATATATAGGCACTACGCCTACTCGCTAGCTAGTCCCTTTAATACTCCGCTTAGCCTCTCCCCTTTTCTCGTTATTATATAAAAGGCCAGGGCCGCGTATAGTATAACGCTCCGGACTACTATTTAGTATAATTTACGCGTGTCCCCAATATAGCAGCCCTATACTAACGTTATAAGGCGTATAAGGGCGTATTTCTAAGTAAGGAGTTTAGCTCTAAGCTTCCAGGTATAAGGACGGAATATAAGCTTCTAGTTAAGGATAACCCCTAAGACCTTTATCTTTATAACTTACGGCGCCGTTACGCCCTTAAGGCGTAATTAGAGTAGTAGCGGGTCGCGTTTTCTCGTAAAGTGGAGAAGCTCATACTTTCGTAGCTCGAATCGTAGTCCACTCCTTTATAACTAGCTTTAGTAGACCTACTATACCCGTTTAAGGTACGCCCGTAGTACGGCCTTATTATATCTAAAGGCTATAATATTCGTGTTATCGGTAAAGCCGACTACTATAACCCGCGGTATCTGGATTAGTTCCTAGTAAAGCGTCCTAATAAATAGTATAAAAAGGATTAGGGAAAGGGGGGATCCTTAGGGGACCCCTGCCTGGATATCTACCTTATACGCCGTATCGCCGTTAAAGCGTAGGCGTACCGTGCGCGTAGCGAGGTATAACTGGGTCTATTTTATAACCTACTCCGGGAAGCCGTACTAGGCGAGGACTTTAAGGAGTTTTTAGTATAGTACTATATCGAAAGCGCCCTGGATATTAAGCTTTAATTACGTTACGGCCCCGCCGCGCTCCTACGCGGCGTATACTCCCTCTATAATAGCCCTAACCGCGACCGTCGTATTACAGTATCTTCGATTACCTATCTATCCGGTAAGGAGGAGTCGGTGCTCCTCCGCTACGGTCGCGATTCTCCCTACTATTATCTTCTTAAGGACCTTCCCCGTCGCGCTTAGGAGTACTATCGGTCACTACCCTAAGGCTATCATATAGGCCTCCTTTAGTTTACCTGGTTTCTTAAGTACTACTACCTCTATAGTACGGTATCGTTACGGGAAATATACGGCCTTAAGGCTCGCGGAGAAGAGTTATACTAGTCGCCTATAGAGTAGTTAGCTATAGGCGAGTAAGAATCTATTTAGTAGGCCGTCCTCTCCGGGTACTTTCTACTTTACTATTTATTATATAACCTACTAGACTTCCTTTTCTATAACCTTTTATATAAGTGGTATTTTCGCTATCCTCGGCGCGCCGCCAATACGCCCGCTATTTATAGGGTATAGTAGGGGGAAAAACTTTGCTATAAGGATTATCGCTTTTCCGTCGTGTATTATCGTAACCGGTCCACCCGCGCTATACTATAGGGGCGGGATAGATAGGAGGTTAATGGGTAGGTGGCTCGCCGTCTAGGCCTAGCGTTATAGTGCCTAAAGGCTTTTCTAGTCTACTACTATCGTATTAATAGCGCCGCGCTAGCTCTTCCGCTTCTGTCCTAACTAAAATATCACGATATTTTTCTACCTCCTTAAGTTTATCCTACCTACTACGCGACCTCCGCCTATAATAGCGCCGCGTTAGCCTTATTACCTCCTTATTCGCCTCTACTATCTCCTGCGTCCACTATAACGGTCTATCGCGGAAGGCGGCTAGCTCGTGTCGCGGCGCTATAGCATCCGCGATATTAGTAAGGTCCTAAAGTATCTAGTTTACTACCTAGTCGATTACCTCTAGGGTAAGGGGTATTTCTCCGTGGTCTAGCCTCTAAGCCTCTCTCTAAGCTACTTTATAGTCTAGCTTCCTCCACCTCTATTCTTTACTAACGATACGCTAGCGCGGCTACGCCGTATTAATATTAATTACCTAGGCTATATAGTCTAAGCCTATTAGGTCTAGATCGTCCCTTTAGTATACATAGATAAGGTCCGCCGAAACCCAGGTAAGGTTAAGCGTGCTATACTATCGATTAGTATCGGCTAAGGTCCTAGTAATATATCCTTTCGGGGTTACGAGGTCGAGTTACTATCGGTGCGCGAGCGTAATAAGGTCTTCCAATTATCTTTCGTATCTATCGTGCCCGTCCTATACGGGGTTCTTTAGGTTAAAGTCTCCTATTAGGACGGTGCGCTGCCGCTCCGGTTCCGCCGCGAGACTATATATCGGGGTCTCCTACTCTCCTCCCTTATAGCGTGGTAAGTATACTATAACTGAATCGAGACGTAGTGGCACCAGATCGTCAAGATAAAGATCAGATAAAGAGGTTAGTCCAGCGAAACCACGATACATAACTAAAATATAACCAACACCGCTATAACCTTTAGCGAAGAAGTAGATCGGTAGTCACTATTCTGATTACGGTAACGTAAGTTAAACTAGAAAGATACCTTAAACGTAGAATAAGTAATTATAAAAGAGGATAATGATTATATATTAATCCCTTAATAGGGACGTCCCGAGCCTGTCCTTAATATATATATAGGCAGCGGATCCAGCGGCCTTAAAAGAGGGGTTATATAACCGTCTGCCGAACCACTCTAACGCCGTATCTACGCGGTTATAATACGGCCCTAGTTATCTCGATTACGCCCTCGTAGCGTAAATAACTCCTAAAAATATGCAGATATAAGTAAGTAAACTAAGTAAAGAGCTATCGTATACCCTTATTCCTCTAATCACCCCGTCCTCCACGTATATCTGATTAGGGATCTTCTTAGTTCTAGTTCCTCCGTATATACTATTCCCTTACTATCTTTACCGACTATTTCCTTAAGATATCTCTTATCTAATCCTCTATATATACCTCTACTTACGCTTTCGTAAGGTTTTTCCTCCGACTATATAGTTAGGCTTATTAGCCTTCCTAGCCTCTTAATTAGCGGTAGCCTTATCTGCCTCCTATTTAATCCCCGCGTTATAATAAAGCTATCCTTCCTAAGGTATAGCCCGAGGCGGCGGTAGATATAGCGCGCTATTAGCTACTATATCACGGAGGCCTACTCGGTATAGGTTATTAAAGGACTTAACCTATTCTTCTTTAGTGTATAGGCTTGGTCTAATAGGACTAACGCGCTTAGCTAGAGGCCGTATATCTATGAGTCTATAGTAAAGCAGGTAATAAGATATCTCCGTGCCCTTAGCCTAATACTTCGCCTCCTCTTCCTATTTATCTTAGATATCGTAACTCCTTTTCTTTAAAGCGGTAGAGGGTTTAGAGGCCTTTAGAGTCTGAGGCGTCTTAGGCATCTTCGGTATCTTTAGGGGCGGCGTTTTCTTAATAGCCGGCGGCGTCTGCTTCACGGCTTTCTTACCCTTAGGTGTTTAGAGCTTAAGACCACTAAGACCTACGTTGTCGACGTTATTACTACTATCGGATAATACTAAGGGGTCCTGGAAACTCTAGCCGGATAAGTTAGTAAGGTCTATAATCTCGGGATTAGGGGAATTAGTAAGGTTAATAGACTTTTCCTTAACTTTAGGCGTCTTACGAGTCTTAGGACCCTTAGGTAGGTTAACCGGTATCTATTTCTTAGTCTTATTAGTAGGCTAGAATCTAGTCGTCTTAGGGGCCTCGGGAGGCGGCGTCGCGGGCTTTATAGCCAGTTCTACATAGTAACCGAAGCTAAAGAGTTTACTAATATAAATTACCCTGCATTCTTTAATATACCGAGTATATTCCCCTATATTATTCCCGTAATAGCGACCTTAAGTAAACCTATAAATCTTAGAGCTCTAAAGGAATAGGTATCCCTCTTAGACTAAAGCTTTAATCCATTCTATAATAAAAGGACTATATAAGTAACCGTCTAGCTATATAGAGCTAAGGATAATATAGAACTTTTTAGCTATACTATTAACGGCTTTTTTAGGAGCTCTAATAGAAATTATCCATTATATTATAAGACGGGCGACTTCGAGGAGGCGTTATTTACCTTTACCGTTAGACTATATACTATCATACCTATATATAATCTAAGTCTCCTAGTCGATAATTAGACTAACGAAATAGTTACCGTCGATATAATAGATTATAGGGATAAAGCGGCTAGTTTTAGTATATTACCGCGCCTTATCGGAGACAGTTATAAACTCCGCCTTACCCTTAGTATCTATTCCCTAGTACGGAATCTTATTAAGGAACACTATAGGCCTTAAATCCCCTTACCTACGGCTAACCACTATACTTATCACTTCTTCTATAATACTCTTCTCTTACTACCTATCGGCCTTAATATCTTTACGTAGCCGGTAGGCTAATATTAAGATAAAAGGGACCTTAAGATATCCTTCGCTATATAAGATTATTAGAGGCGATTATAATACGGCGAGCCCTATAGCCTCTATATCTAACCCGTTATTCTTATTCTTATCCAGGAGTCCCTAAACTATCTACTAGCCGTCCTTTAAGATAGCTCTAAACCTAGTATAAGGGGTATTATTATCTACAGCCTTAAAAAGGCGGTACGGTAAACCACTTACTAAGAACGCCCACCTACTCTTCTTAGGGTTGTACTCCTTATAGGGCCTAATACTCGACTCGATAATAGTCCGTCCTTTAGGCTAAATACCCTTATTCAGGTCTAAGCCCTTAGGGGCGGTGGCCTACTAGTCTATAGAGTTATTAGCAGCTATAGCGTCGATATTCGTAGAATCTAGTGTTTACGGTTACTTACGTTACCCTAATTAGGGTCTTTAGTAATAATTCCTTACGAAAAAAAGAGAGAAAAAGGGAAAAAGGGACGTTCGGGGGGGGGGGGAACGAGGAGATCGAAATAGCGGAAAAGGGGTAAAATATAATAGGGAAGAATAGGTAAGCCTAAGTCTATAAGGAAATATCGAAAGGGGGGAGATTAGGATTAAGGCCGAGGAGGGTTTTATTTATCCTCCGAGGACCTTTTCTAAAGGCTCTTCCCTTTAAGCAGGAGTCCTTAGCTTATAACTACAGCTCAAACAGTCTTTTAGTCGTTAAAGGAGGTTATTTCCTAAGTCGTGATAAAGATAGCCTTTATAAAATCGGAAAGAAGGTGCTAAATTAGGAAATCGACGTTAGAAACGCTTACTATAATTAGCTAGCAAATATCTATTAAGGCTCTTCGTTTATTATTAGGTAGTGGGCGGAGTCGTGATTCTATAATAAAGGAAAATAAAAGGAGGTAGCTATAAATAGCTATAAAGGCAGGTCGAATAATTATAATTACTTTATTAAAGACGCCTCTCTTAACTTATAGAAGCTATAAGCCGCTTAATTAACGTCTCTGCTTATCTATCTCTTAAATATAAAAGATATAGAATCCCCGGCTCTTTGTTCCTCTTTTTCTAAGTAATATCACTACTTTTATAGTTATCTTTACCGATAGCACTATTACTATAATAACTTCCTAACTTCTCGAACGTATACTATAGCTTCTAAGTATATAATCAGGGTATTAAATAAAGCGGAACCGTATAAACGTAAGAAGGCTATTAGTAGATAGGAGTCCGTTAAGCCTATTCCGTGGTTTTAGTCTAAGACGCGTTTAACGAGGGGTACTCTTAACGAGTATAACGTTTAGGTAACGCCTATAGATATAATTATAAGTTTTCCTTCCTTATTTCTCGTGGTTACTCTGATTAGGGCGTGCTGACTTTAGTGCTAAGGTTAACACTTATATCGGTTAGTTTAAGGTGGCTAGTAAGGGCGGCGTTTTATACGTTAAGCTCGACCTTCTATCTTCTATTATCGATTCAGATACCCGGCTTACCGTTACGAACCGGTTTTAGGATACTTTATTAAATATTATTAACCAGGACGTGGAATAGGCTTTATTTAGGGAAATACGTGACTTCTTTAACACGCCCTTATTCCGCCGTTATATCTTTATAGCTAGGGATCTCGCGGGCCCCTAAAAAGAGTATATTATAAAGATTATAATACGGCCTTACGCCGCTAGGGCATTTATCGTGCAGGTATATAGCGTAGTTAATAAGGTGCCCTATTAGTGCTACGAAGAACGCTAAATAGCTATAATAGATCGGGTTAATAATAAAATCACGTACCTATTCTATAAGTGCGTCTCCCTACCGCAGAATCCACGCTTCCCCGACTACGCTAACTATCTATTCTATAAGTCTACTTACACGTTCCGAGATAAGGGCCTCCGTAAGGACTTCTAGTAGGCTAAGTATAAGATTAGCTAGCCCGATAATAATCACCCCGGCTTTAAACACTATAATCCCCTCCCTAAGGATAACTTAGTGCTACCGTAGTCTTTCTATAACGATACATGATACCCGATTTACTCCCCTTGGACTGGCGTTTTCCTGGTTAATATAACCGCTATAGGCCACGAGATTACTCGCTAAATACGCTAGGCCTATAGTGGTAAGACCTCTAAGGCTTACGATAGCTTGCTTAGTCTTATCCTAATACTCTTAGCTCGGTATAGGAAGGAGGTAGATAGGTATTATAATATTATCCGTAAGGCTAAGGAGGTGCCTAACCGGGAGGAAACAGTTATCTACTAGACTATTCTGCTTCCTAAGGGGGCTTAGGTCTAGCGCCGGGTCTTTAAGAAGTATGGGCCTAAGGAAGGTGACTATAAAAGCTATTCTAACCTAGAAACTAAGTTATTTACTTAATAGGGTACTTTATAATTAGGGGAATAGGTGGTATGGATAGGTACGCGGTTTATAGGGTAGCTTATAGGGAAGGGAATTAGATAGTTAATTATCTAAATAATATATCTCTACTAGATAAACGGGATTTCTATACAGTGACGTTCCCTAGTATTTAGGGCATTACTCTTTCCGCGAGAACTTTATAATAGGTCTAATCAGGGGAATAGGTAGTAAGGTTAGGGGAAATAAGGTATAAAAGGAGGTCTTCTTCGTGGCTTATCTTCTTCTCTTTTTTCTTCTCTTTATAATAATCCGTTTTCAACTCTACACGAGTAGACTCCACGGGCCTATCTACTGATAAAGCCCTTATAAGAAGAATGAGATTTATAGGTAGCGGCCGGTAATCGCTTAATTAGGCTCATAAAACTAGGGAATCCCCGGGTTTTCTGGTTTTTATTATTATTACCGCCGTTATTGTCGTAATATTACGTTTTTCTTTATTAGGGGTTTTTCTAGCGGGGCTCTTAACGCTGTTGACTTAGTGTCTTGAACTTACTTTTTTAGTGATAGGTATAGTATTAGTCTTTTCTTTCCGGACGAGGAACTTACGTATAGTAGGCTTAAGGGTAGTATATATAGGTATAGTTAGGAGAATAGGGGTATAATATTAGTTATAGGGAGAGCGATTAGTAATAGAGATTAGGAGAAGGGGGCTTTAAGTAGTAGGAAGGGGGTAGCTCTTATACTTCTAAAATCGGCCTTTAAGATTAACGTAATAACCTAATAAGTTACTAGTACTAGGGTTAGTAAAGGAGAGATTTACGGTTTACGGCTTATAGCCTCTAATAGTATTTCTCTTAATTATATTATACCCTTAATAACTATTCTTATACTAGTTATTCCCGACTATAACTCCCTTCCGTAGAATAGGTAGCTTATATTAAACCAGGTGTAATTTAGCTTAGGTCCGATAAATTATACGGTAATTAGGGGAATAGAAGTAAAGAATTTAAGATTATAATAAAAGAAACCTGTACTTATTATAGAAAAGAGAGTGTATAGTAGTATATCTCTATAACGTCTATATAGTTAGGCTTACTTATAATATAATAAATAATACATATAGGGAAAAGTCTTTGAATCGGGGAAATAAGTCTAAATAGGTTTATAGTGTCTCTAATCAGGGCAATAAAGGTAAAAGTTTAAAAAAGAAACGGATTAGAGTAGTAGTTAGGAAGATTATTTATAGGTTTACGCCCTTTATACTAGCGTATATCGCGACTCTGGGTGGATAAAAGACTTAGCTTTATTTATCCTCGGCCCTATAACTATACGGTAGCCTCCTAGCAAGTATAGGCTTTAAAAATAAAGGAAATTAGGGAAAATAATAATAAGGAATAAAATATAGCTCGCTAGTATAATCCTTATACTTACTCGGGTTAAAATCTAGGCGCTATAGAATCTGCACCTTAACGGTACCAGACTCCCTTACCTTTTTTAACTCTTCTTCTAGCTTTTTATAATACTCCCCTAATAACTCTCTTAGTGTCTCGGAGCGGCGTAAAATACCGTTAATAGTATAATTAGGGGAACTAACGTTATCCTCGGCCTTAGTATCTTCCTTAGGGTCCTCGCTAGGTAAAAGGGGTGCTTCGGTGACTTCTTCGGTGATAGGCGCTCCTCGGGCAGGGTACGTAATCTTAAGCTCTTCGCTATAGTCCCGTTTAAGTATAGTCTAGTCCTTAGGCTCCTAGTGCTTATCGTCGTTTTTAATAAACTTCTTTAGGCGGTTAGCGGTAAAAGTAATCCCTTTTAATTCTTCCCTAGTAAGAGTCTCGAGGATAAAGGACTTATTATCGTGATTAGCCTTCCGGATACGATATAGGCTGTTTTAGTGGTAGTCGAGCTTAGCCTTACGGCTTATATCGATAGCTTTCTTAGTATCGTGAACTAGTATAAGATCCTTAACTTATAGCCTTTACTTACGGAGTACCCGGGCACGGCTAGCGTTAATATAGGCTATCCGTTACCCTCGTTATTTAGTGATTATAGTAATAGTAGCTTATTAGTTAGTATTAAGCTAGGTAAAAGCCCTTAACCGAAGTATTATCTTATCCTTAGGGGTTTTAACGCGGCCCTAGTCTAGTACTCTCTAGGCTAAGCAGGTTATCTCGATTAGGGTAATAGCCTTATAGCCGTGTCGAAGGAAGAAAGGCGTACGGCCAGTAAAAGCTCTTACCGTTATACGGTTAGCGAAAAGGACTATCAGGAGGATCTTATAAAGGGCTCTAGGGTAAAGCTTTAACTAAATAGATAGAGTGTGGGTAATAGCCTTATACCTAATCTCGTTAAGGCTATTAGCGCGGGGGTAGTAGGCTAAGGCAAGCTTCTAAGTAGTCCTATAGCGACGGTTTAGCTCGATTATATAACCCTTATTCTCTAGACCTCTATCTATAAGGAGGATTATATAAACCCTATACCTATAGATTATATCTTCTTACAGGAATAAGGTAATAGCCTTAAACGTGTTCTTCTTTAGTAGTCAGGCCTTAACCTAACCTATAAATATATAGCGGGCCTTTACTAGATATTATCCTTAGAGATATTAAACGTTTAGGCAGACCTAGGTAAAAGAGAGGGCGGCCTCGGGCAGGCTTATTACGATTAGGGGGTCTTCCTAGGAACGGCTATAGCGGGCCTAGTATTCAGAACAGGACTCGATAAACCTCTAAACGCTCTTATAGATACTATCCTAAAAGTAGTTAGCGGCGAGGCGATAGTAGGTGCCTTACCTTTCTCGGTGTCCGGATTCGTCGTAGGCTCTCCTAATTAGGTTAACCTAGGTATCCTTATTGTTAATCTAGCGTTTAGGGGTCGAATCGGCTTTAGTTACTCGGGTCTATAGTAGTCTATCCTTAAGGAATACACGGGTAGCTCTATCTTTAACTCTACGGGCTTCCTTAGAATCTATTCCCCTAAGCCACGCGAAAGGTCGTTAAGAAGGTGGCTATTTATCGGGAAAACTAACTCTAGGTAAGGTCCTTATCAAGGATATCGTTAGCTAAGACAGGGTCGTTAAACTGCTTCTCGGCTTCCGTAAGGAAGATTCTATCGTCTACGAAGTCGTCTAGGCCTCCTTCGATATCGTCGTTAGCCTAATTAGAGGGTATTCCGGGTATCCGCGAGAGTCTATCAGCTATAGTATTCTTAGATTCTTTAATATACTTAACGTTAAAGTCGAAGAGTCGGATCCAGGCGAGCTATCGGGTAATTAGGGTATTAGGGAGGTTAGTAGTAGATCCTTTTAATTAGAATAGGAGGGCTTAGGCATCGGTTTTAAGGATAAAGTAAACCCTATAAAGGTAGTTACGTAGGCGCCGAAGGGTCTTTAGGACACCCCTTAGCTCTAGCTTACTAGCGTTATAGACCCTCTCTATAGGAGACTAGTATCCGCTTTCGTACCATGCCACGGCTCTCTTATCCTTAATATACTATCTAAGGATTCTACCCTATCTATCTATACTAGTATCGACGATAACGTAGATAACTCCTACGCCTTCGCCGTACTGGATAGTGATTAGGATAGGGGCAGTGGTAAGGGCTTTCTTAAGGGCGTTTATAGCGTGTTATTAAGGCTCCCCCTACTTAAAGGCAGTATTCTTCCGTAGCAGGTAGGTTAGGGGTCCAGTAATAATAGCGAATTTATAAATCTAGACTCGGTAAAAGGTGGCGAGACCGAGGAATAAACGAACGTTAGAGACCGTATTATACCTTTCCTACTCTCGGACCTTGGTAATCTTAGCCTGCTTAGGGGAACGGCTATTAGTACCGTAGATATAGCCTATAATAGTGGCTGCTTTCTAATACTACTAGCTCTTAATACCTATAATAATGCCTCTAGCTAGCTCCACGTTAAGAAGCACTTTATCGATATTAGCGATATACTCGGCTATAAAACGGCGGACTCTAGGTCTAATCAGAGTATCCTTATAGGTGGTTATCGGTCCTTTTACTATAATATCGTTACTAAAGGGTCTATAATACTAGGGAATAAGGCCGTAAAGGATACGGGTTATAATACGTATAAATTAGGCTACTAAATTAGTGGCCCCCTAAGGAAGGGTATATATCCTAAAGAGTCTAATAATAGTTATAAAGGTAGTTAGATCTTAAGACTCCTTATTAAGGGTGACCTAATTATAGCCGAAAAAGAGGTCTAAGAGGGATATAAGCTTATATATAGCGAAATCCTCGGAGAACTCGTCGGCCTTAGGCGGTATAAAGGTATCTTAAAGGGTTAGTACGTTAATCTTAGTAGCCGAGTTAATAAGCCGTATATTACCGTCCTTCTTCTTAACTAAGAATAAGGGGTTATAATAGGCTATATAGCTCTCCTCGATTATACCTTTCTTAAGGCGGTCCTTTATTATCTACACGACTATAGACTTTAGAGCCTTAGGGATAGGGATCCCCTTCGCCTGCTACGCCTTATAAGGAACCGCTCGAATCTTCTATAGAGGGGCTACCCGTTCGTTAAGGCGGCCGCACTTAGTCTAATCCTATATAATAGCTGCCTCTCTGTTTAGGAGGACCTTTATTAGGAGCTCCTTTTCCTCTACGGTTAAGTAATCGACGGTCTTTAGAATAGCGTCGAGTCTTTCGGGTATAAGGCGCGAACGGGGTATAGTTTTAGAAAACTTCGGTATAATCAGGCTAATAAACCGCTCGTCTTCTAGCTCCTAGTCTTTCTCTTTAATTTCTACGAGGATATTCTTCTTTTATTAGGGGTCTTTATCGGGGATACTTCTATTAGACGGAATATCGTTAAGAGGGTAAACCTTAAGAGCCTTCGGCTTCTATATAGTAAAGACGCCTTCGGGATTAGGGGGATAGTATACTTCTTTAATAAGATTCTAGGCCTTCCTCCTCTTCGGCTACTATAGCCTCCTTATCATAACCGCGGCTATACTAGTAATACTATCCTCCTCTTTCTTTAGAGCCTCGCGCGCTCTTATCTAGGAATTATCCTACGTTATCCGGTCCTTTCGAAAATGTAAGACTAAGAGGCTATTAGGGTAATTAGGCTAATGGTAGTATAGAAAAGTCGAAAAAGATAAGTGGTTAGTATAAATTAGTTATTATTATATAGTCGTAGTTATTATATAGGGAGCCTCCGCGACACACCTCTTATATCCTCGGCCCTAATTTCGTGGTATCGCCCTTAAGGCTATATAAATTCTCTTCGTTAGGGGCTTTACCTCCTCCGTAAACAGGAAGGCTACTAAAGCAGTAGCGTCCTTATTATCTAAATAAAAGAAAACATCGTCGTCGCTCTTCTTCTTCTTCCTCTCCTCCTTCTCCTCCTTCTCTTTCGCCCCCTAGTCGGGCGAACCGCTAATCCTATCGTTACTCGATATTAAGATAGCGGCCCCGGACTAACTATAAAGGACGCCGTCCTCCCCCTATTATCCAATACTTAAATCGATTAAATCCTCCTCTTCTTAACGCTTCTCCTCCTCTTTAAACTTAGGCTGGCTTTATCTATAAGGGCGGTTATCGACTTATTCTTCACTAGCGATAGGGATAATAATATAGGCGCCCCCGTGGGCGAAGTCTATATCGATCTATCCGTCTCTATAGGTGAAAAAGGCGTGACTATTAAGTTAGAACGGCAGGCTAAGAAGTATCCTAGGCCCTATTCCCTCGATTACTATAAAATAGAGTTTCCCGTGCTAGTCCCCGACCTAAAGGTGCTCCTTTAGATATCCTACACTATTTACCCTATCCACGTTGTCAATCCCCTTAATCACGATATTACTTTTACCGATACGGCCCCGTAGTCCTAGCTTCTCTATAAGGTCTAGCCGGATAGTATTAAAGATAGCTCCTATATTAATAACTACGTAAAAACGGTCCTCCGTAGGGTAGGCCTTAGCTATTCGCTTAGTTAGGCTAACCCGTATCGTTATATACTTAGCGTAAATATTAGGAGGCTTTAGTTTATTAATCGTCGGGGCGGGCGTGATAGATAGGGTACTATTAGGCGTAGGGGTAGCGGTCGCGGTATTCGTAAACTATATAGGGCGTTCGGGTCCTAAAGGTAAAGAGTCTATAAAAAAGGCCTCTTTAGGGATTAAGCGGATAACCTTACAAGGCTTTACCTGGGTACCGATTAACCTTAGCGTCTCCTATAGTCCGCGAGGATAGCTCTATTAATAGAGAGGAGGTAAACTATAAGAATCTTAACCTCTATCTCTAAAAGGTGCTTTAGGCTCTTCTCGCGGACCTTCTATATAACGGCCTCCTAGTTAAATAAGTTAAGGGTATTCTTTTAAGCCGAGGCTCGCGAGATAGGCCGAGTCGTAGTTAAGGTAGTAGTAGGTCTAGATATAGGGCCTATCGAATCAGGTGTTAGACCGTCGTCTATATCGGTGTCGTTAACTATCTCTATAACCCTCTAGGAGCTTTCCGGAGTTATTAGGGTCTATTAAATAGCCTAATCAGGGGAACTAGCTACTTTTAGCGTGGGTTTACTAACTCTACCACTCCTAATAGTACGAAAAGGGTCCTGGGGTTTAGTCGAGGTGGGTCGCGATATAGATATAGTATACACTTTAGTAGTAATAAAATTAATAGATCCCGTGACCTTAGTAACCCTTAAGGCTTAAGTGGCTTAGGTGGCCTAACTACTCTAACCGGTCTACTGCTTCTATGCCTGCTTAACTGTATACTTAATTATAAGCCTATTAGTCTTATTAGTCTTATAGGGGAGGGTAGCGGGCTAAAAGGTCTTAATATAAAGGTCTACGAGCTCCTTAAATCGGTTATAAAGCTTAGTAGCCAGCTAATACAGTATAAGGCGTTAGTGTGGCCAGTACTCGTTAACTTATAGCTCGCTTTTTAGGCAGACTACCTAGGTACCGGTCTAATCTATAACTAAATACGCGGAGAACTCTTACTTAACTAGGTTATAGGCGTTATCGTGGATTAGGATAGGGTAGTTATCTCTCTAATACCCTTCTTAGCCGTAGTAGTAGTAGCGAGCTAATAGGGGCTAGCTATTATTCTAAGCACCTCTGTGCTATCCTAGGCGGTTATCGTGTTACTAGGTCGAGCGGCTATTATTACGCCGGTTATTATATCTAGGGCGGGGTCCTCCGTAGTAGATCTCCTCGGTATACTAGGCATTATTAGGCTAGGAAGCGGCACTATTAGCCTAATTAGGGGTGGCGAAGTGTACTAAAGCAGTTATCGTAGGCTAAGGGGCGTGCTTAAGGACGGTATAAAAGGCGTTCTTTAGATTAGACTTCGTGGCGAGGAGGGCTTAGACCTTCTCTATACCTATCCTCTTAGATAGGGCGAGTACTTAGGCGGTAATACCCCTAACGCCTTTAGCTCTATTATAGATAAGGGAAATAGTATACTTCTTAAGGAGGTTGGCGAGCTTATCTATATCCGATTAAGAGGCTATAGACTCCTAAACTATAGTAGGCCGCCTTAAGATCGTGGGCTAGAAAGCGGTACTATTAGGCTAATTAGATTTAGCTATACCTAGTATAGCGTCCCTATCTATAGGCTTACTCTTTACTTCCTAAATATCCGTAGACTACTCGCATAGTAGGTCTAAAAGTAGCTTATAGCTCTTAACTATCTTTCTTAAGTGGGTGCCTTAAATCTTAAGCTTATTAGCGATAAATATATAGATATCCCTATACAGAATAGTAAGAATAATACCGTAGAGCTTAGAGTCCTCGATAAAAGTGCCTCAGACCCGCTCTGCCTTAGCCTTCTAGATAGTAATTTACTATAGTAAGTCCCTAACCTAATAAACGCTATTAATCTTATACGTCTTATACTTTACCCGAAGCTAATAAACCTCGTAAGAGAAGTTAAGTTAGTAGTCAGGATCTAGATAAAAGAACTCTTTAACGAGCGTCTTAACTAGATTAGACTAACCGTTCTTATCGGCTTAAACCTCTCTAACTAAGCGTTTAATAGCGGGAAAAATAGCCGTGTCCGTGTATAGGTTAACGTAGGTGATCTTATCAGCTTTACTAAGGCGGTTAAGCTTAGTATAGTTATCGTACTGCTAAAGGAATATAGAGAGGGACTTACTACTAGAACGGGGAGCTCTAGTAGCGAGGGGATTTAGGGGTGCTCTCGATATAACAGTAGTACGGGGCAGGGCTCTAACTCTAACGACCTCGGCGATAGTGCTCTCTCGGTCACGGCTTATTAGGGCTTATAGCAGCTTAATTAGGTCTTTAGCGGTAGTAGAGGAAGCGTTCGAAGCGGGCTAGGCAGTGAAGATAGGCTAGGCAGGGGCAGTAATAGGGGTAGTATTAGGGGCAGTTATCGAAATAGTAGCCGGAGCCGTGGTAGATATAGTAGTCGGCCTAGAAGCGGGCGGAGGTAAGGCCGTAGCCCCGATATCGTGGTTCCCCTAATTAGGGGTAGTAGAAATGGCAGGCGTAAGAATAGGGGGAATAGCCGGTAAAGGAGCCTTATCGTCGGAGTCGCTAATAACGATAATAGGGGTAGGCTTACGATACTGAGTCTAAGTATCTATAGTGTTTTAGGTATAAGTACAAGGGGGTAGGCGAATAATAATAATAGGATTAGGGCGCTTAGGGTGTTTAGGGAAAGGTTCCTTAAACTAATCGTCTAGCGAGAAGATCCTATAGGTATTCTAGATACTAGCTAGGTTATTATATATATTATCTTATCTTAATAAGAGTAATAAGGTCTTTAATAAGAGGACGGTCCTAGGTTTTACTCCTTAATACTTATCTTCGGGGTCTAGCTTTTCTAACTCACCTTAAAGGAAAAGCCCCCCACGAGTAGGAGATTACCTATTAGTAAAGGGGCTATACTCACGGCTATTAATATTAAAAGTATTACCCGCTAAGCCTCGTAAAGAAGTATCACGACCTGTTTACGGGGTCTATAGAGGTCCTTACTAGATTATCGGGTCCTCTTATAAGGTATCGTTATTTCGCTCCTATACTTAGTATTAGCTTTTTATTAGGTCTACTAGGGTTTAGTTACCCTAATCCGGGTAAGCTACTCTCGGCAGTCTTATCTTTTCTTTACCGTCGTGCGAGAATCTATTGTAATTAGTGGTAAGGGTTATAAGCCCCCTATCGAGTCTATTCTATATCCGGAATCTAACTCTATCGTGATCTAATCGGTTTCTTCCGCTATAATTACTACCTCTATAGCGGCGGGTCTTATAATTAAAAGTGTTAATAGTTCTTTAACTCTTACCTAAGTAGTTATTTCTTTTCCTAATCTTATTAGGGCTAATTTCCCCTTAGTCTTAAATCGTTAAATCCTTCCTTAGTCGTTATCTTTATATTCTTCTTAGGGTTATTAACTAATAATCCGTTTAGGAGGGCCGGAACCTCCCTCGAGCGCCTCTATTACTCTAATCAGGGTTAGAATACTTTAAGGACGCCGAATAAATCCGCCTCCGAGCACTATATTATAGCTGAATAAAGACGTAGTGGCACCAGATCGTTAAGATAAAGATCGGATAAAGATGTTAGTCTAGCGAAACCACGATATATAACTAAAATATAACTAATACCGCTATAACCTTTAGCGAAGAAGTAGATCGGTAGTTATTATTCTAATTAGGGTAACGTAAGTTAAACTAGAAAGATACCTTAAACGTAGAATAAGTAATTATAAAAGAGGATAATAATTATATATTGATCCCTTAATAGGGACGTCCTGAGCCTGTCCTTAATATATATATAGGCAGCGGATCCAGCGGCCTTAAAGGGGGGTCATATAACCGTCTGCCGAACTACTCCAACGCCGTATCTACGCGGTTATAATACCATCTATACACTTATCTCCTACTATTATATTCTAACTCTAATCATAGCCTAGGCCTAATCCTCGCCGGCACGCTACGTAAACGTAACGGCTTCGTGCCGCTTATATATATAGAGTAGGGCGCGCCCACTCCCCTATACTATTCTATAATTATATCCCCTTAGGCAAATCGGGTTCTTCCTCTTATCTAACCCGGGCTCCGTCACCACTATTATATCGTACCCGCTACGGTTATAGAGCGCCTGCTATACTCTATCCCGCCGTCCCCCTATATTCCACTAAACGATTCTAATTATTTACCTTGGGCGGCTACGCCGCGCTCGCTTCGCTCTATAGTTACGTCTTAGGTATAGCCCTAGGGTAGGGGGTAAGGTTTTATAGGGGCTAGAAGGTAGTATTAGTATCAAAGGCGAGGAACCTCGTTATATTATTATCCTAGGTCGTAGAGAGGGCGGTGCGCGATCTAAGGAGGATATTCCGTAACCCTAAAAGGCGTCCCTTCTATTTCCTTTTTTTCTCGGGCGGTTTAAAGACTTCTACGGTATCTTACGATACCGCGAAGGCGCTACGCTCCCTCTCCGCCCTATACTTCTCGAGTTAGCTAAGGTTAAATCCCCGTGCCCTATTAGTGTATACCTCCTTAGTCTACGCCCTTTCCTTCGCCTTATTCGGGTACTTATCGTCGAACGCCGCGTATAGCCCTTTATAGGCGGCGTAGCGCCGTTTCTTCGGGTCCGTCTTAGCCTCGCACGCCGCGAAGCCCCCTTAGTACGCCGACTCTACGCCGCCGTAATACCCGTATAGCGCTTTTATCGCCTAGTACTAGCCTGCTTTATACCCGAAGTCGAGACACTTAAAGCACCGTTATAGGGAGATCTTAGGGTTATAGAGTTCGCTATTATAGTATCTATAGTTAAAGAAAACTCCCTCCTTTATTAATTATTCTATATCCTCGCGGCGGGCGACCTTAATAATTAGTAGCGCCGCCCGCGCTACTTTATTCCTGGGTTTCCTGGCCTTAATCCGGGTAATCGCCACGTTATTCTATAGTTAAAGTTCGTATAGCACCGTATCGGGGTCGCTAGCTAGGAGCTACGCTATTAGTATTCCTTTTATTACCATTTAATATATTTTCTCTTATATTATAGCTCCCGGGCCGAATACGCCTTTAACCTAGTTCTTCGCGTTCGCTATCCACTATTGTTTCTATACTCAAACGTAATAACTATATCGCTACTCGGGAGTCGTCGCGTGGCTATTATATCTAAGCGGCGGCTAACTTAGTTAACCGCCTTAGTAATCTCTTATAGGGTCCGGCTTTTAAGGTCGGCCTCGGCGTCCCTATACCGGACCGTTAATTCTCGGGCGTATCGGGTTAGTATAAACTTTATCGGTGCAATCTCGATACGTTAACGCTACACGGGCATGCTCCCTACTACCTAGGCGTAGGTCTTAGGTCCTACTACTCCGAGTAATTCCTTTAGTATACTCTTAATCGCTAGTTAAATCGTGTCGGTAAGTCCTTCGGTTATAAGGGGGGGTATATCGCTACCGGGTTATTAGCGTAGCGGCTTCCCTATAACGGTCTTATAGTATTACGTTTAAAGGATTTTCTATATAAGCTTTAGCGCCTCTTCGGCGCGTGCCCTATTAGCTAGTAGTCCGGAAAATTAAGTGCGTAGTTTATACAGTACGCCTTCGGTACGCCCGCTCGGTGCCTAGGATTTTAGTAGCTCCTTTAGGGCTACGCGCCCCGGGTTAGTGCTAGTCGTCGTATCCTGGGCGCTTTATAGTGGTATACTAGTATCGCGTTCGGTTAGCCCTACGGGCCGCCCTATAGCGTGTAACCCACCACGCCCTCTACGGCCTCGCTACGATATCGGTCTCCAGTGCTTATAAGGGCGTAGAATCCGAATCCATTATCAGAATTGATTTTATCGATAATACGGCACCTTAGGGTCACTTTTGGCTTGACGATGCTCTTTTTTATACTCTAATATAAAGTTATACTAGGCGAGCTTAGCTATTTAGCAACTTTAGCGCTTAGTTAAGGCCCTTTTAGTTATAAAGTATTTAAACGCTTTATAATTAGAGTAAATCTAAAACCGGCTATTACTTATAAGCTCGGCTTTCTAAACCTATAAGTAGTCTATAATCGCTAGTATCTCCTTATCGTGAATTAGGTAATTATACTCGGCGGAGTTAAGTCGGCGGGAGTAATATACGATAACGTACCTATATTCTTATTCGTTTTCCTATAAGAATACGCTACCTAGCGCGAACCCTAAGTAATCCGTTTCTAGCTAGGTCTTCCTTCCGGGTTACTATTATTATAGGTAAGGCTCTTCTTAGAACCTCTGCTTTGGTTCCTTAAAGGCTACCTCTTATAAGAGGCCCTAGTAGAATAGGGCGTTCTTCTTTATTAGGGCTATAAGTAACGCCGTAATAGCTACGAAGTCGCGGATAAATATCCTATAAAAGTTAGCGAACCCTAGGAAACTTGATACTTTAATCGCGGATACTAGCGCTTCCTATTCTATAATAGCTTTAAGTTTCTCGGGGTTATAAGATCCTCTTTTTTCCGCCGTAACGATAAACCCTAGGTATTTAACCGTTTTAACGCTAAACTCGCACTTCTTCGGGTTAAGGTTTAGCCTAGCGTCTGTAAGGGTATTAAGTACTCACTGTACTTTCTCCTTATAGTCCTTATAAGATCTATCTAAGTAAATTAGGATATTATCTATATACGCGGAGATAAAATCGTTAAGGAACTCCCATAGCAATAAATTAATATATCGCTAGAATATTATCGGCGTGCCGGTTAATTTAAAAGGGTATACTAACTACTTAAATAGTCTAAATCGAGTACGGAATACAGTCTTATACTTATACCTAGGTACTATCCTTATTTTATACAAAGCGACGATAATATTTAATTTAGTAAACCACTTCGCCTTAGCTAGGTTATATAGGGTCTTTATAATTAGGGGGAATAGGTAGCGATTTTACTACGTAATCGTATTTAGGGGGTAGTAGTTATAGTAAAATCGGAGGCTACCTCTTAGCTTCTTTACGAATAGCACGGGCGCGGCGGTCGCTAAGCTACTCGTATAAATAAATCCCTTATCTATTAAGTCCGTTATCGTCTTCTATAATATAAGGAGCTCTTTACGTGATATATTATAAAGCGGGCCTTATAGTAAGGCTTATTCGTTACTATTACTATCCTTCTATAAGTAGACTTTATAGTTAGCGCTAGGTTACTATAAGGGTAGGCGTATAGAGTATAAGAGCGTAAATAAGTCGCCGAACTCTTATATAATACTCTCGGGGATATATTCTTATAGGTTTATTAGTTCCTTTATACTTAGAGCCTTTTTAATATTCTTTAGCGATATAGCCTATAAGCCCTTTTCCTATCATTTTCCCCTTTAGTATTATAGTTATGTATATAGTCCTGCGAATATAGACCCTATTATTAGTACTATAATACGGATCTCTTATACTACCTTTAGCTCCTTTTCGCCCTAGAGTCGGATATTAATCTTAGCTACTCTATAGCGGAGTCTTTATTCCTTAGGGTGGAGAACTATATTATTACGTTTTATCTATAAAAGCCTAAGGAAAATATCCTAGTCTAGACCTAATATTATATACACGAAAACGCGCTTAGTATACCCTTATATATCTAGCGTAACGATTATAATACCGGCGTTATTAGCCGGTTTAGTCTTATTCGAGAAGCTTTTTAGTAGTTATTTCTTCTTATTAACTAATAGTAAGCGTATTTTCCGAGTAAACTTCGTATTTATAGCGGTATAATAATTATAACCCGTATCTATAAAAGCGTTTATTAACCTATTACTATTAACTCTTACTTAGATTAATACTAACTCGCTCCGTAATAGCGGTTTAAACTCCTCCTACTCGCGTTACTCTTACGTTATCGGCTCCGGTACCCGATTTCGTACTAAAGCTACTCTTTTTCCGAGTTTTTAGTATCCTTAGGAACGTTTTCGGCTTCCTCCTCTTAAGGGGATATTCGTGCTACTATCTCTTTCTTACTCTTATAGTGCTATTAGATATAGCCCTTTTTCTAGTAATTCTAGTATATAATATTCACATAGCGGTTAGGTTTCTATTAAGTCCTTTTAGACTCGCTAACCTTATTAACTCTACCTATAACGATATCGCCGTTAGCGTCTTTAGCCGGTTTATAGGTAATAGGAATTAGTCGGTACGACTTACTAATACCTTCTGTATGCGATTATTTATACTTTATTAACCTACTCGGAGTAAGTATTAAGGAGGTTAGCTATTACTAGGCTATTATAGAGCCCGTTAATTAGGGCGTTATCGAGGAACGATATCTTAATATAGTCTACCTAATTATAGCCTCCTACTTATACTAGGTTCTTTTTAAAGGTTAGGAGAAAGCGCGCGAATAGCTAGTCGGGTTTTTACTTTGTCGCTCTAAGGGCGTTAATAACGCGACTATATTCGTTATAGTCCTTATACGTACGGTTAAGGTAGGCTATAAATTCTTTTAGGTTAAATTCGCCGTTTATATCTCCGTTACCGAAGAAGGTGCTAACTACCTACTAAGGCTAGGTATCTAAGCACGTGTTAATTAAGTACCACGCCTTTTTATTACTACGAAATAGCGGGCTATTAAGTTTAAGTTTTAGTTGTATAGCCTAGGACTAAGCGGTGTATTCTATACGCTTCTTACTAAATTTTACGGGAATAGCGACCTATTATACCCGGTATGAAAGCGTGGGTGCTAGCGGTAGTAGCGGGATCGGTATAGTAGTCTTTTATTTTAGGTAGTCGTAAAGAGTGAAAAGGTAGGGTTAAGTAAGGAACCAGGTAGGATCACGATAGGGAAAGTGTAGAGGTAGCTAAAGAGTCAGATTAATCGCTGACCTCCCCCTTTAAAGGGGAGGCTCCCTCGCTCCTTAAGGCTACGCTCTACTCCTCGAGGACTACTTATTTGCTTCCTCGAGGGCTACCTTATTTACTTCGAGGGACTATTCTATATACTGTGTGATAACTTACTGTATTTATGCCTTAAGGAGTCTTAGACTAGGTATACCTAGACCCCTATAGGTTTATACTAGGGACCTATTAAAACTACTGCTATAGGTATCTAATATAGCGATCTCCCCCGGATACTCCTATCCTTAGGAGCGCCTGATCCGTGCCGGCCTCTCGGCTCCTCCGAAACCCCCTCCGTAATCTAGTCTCCGGGTCCGCCCCCCCTAAATCCCCTTAATACCCCGAACTAGAGCCTTCCACGATAGGACCCTAATAGGTCCCCGCCCGGTCCCTCCACGGAGCCTTCTTAGCCGTGGCTTTAACCCGGGTATACACTCTTTCCCTTTAATCTAATAACTAAGCTATTAATAAAGGCCACTCTACCCTTAGCCCGAGACTAATAACCTAATATCCTAACCGGGACCCTAATAGGTTCTAGGCTAGTTCCTTCCCGGGTCTCCTAATTTATCCCTTTATCCTCCGGGGTTATCCCTTTTAATCCGTCTATAAAGACTCCTAAAGCTAGTATCACGTAGGGCCCGTCGTTACTCCTTCCGTGGATTTCGTAACTTCCTTCTTTATTCTAAAAATAGGTGCCTATATAACTGCTTTTTAGGGATATCTCGTAACCTGCCGTTATTCCCTCTTCCTATTCTTTTCTTCCTCTCCTATACTTAATTTTCCGATTATACTACTCTTCGTAAGTTTTCCCCTAATCTAAGATACCGCGTAGTAACGTCTTATAGTCTTCTATTAATTAACCTTTTGGCGTAGTGGTATATTTTTAAGATGCGACAGTTATAAGCCCGGTAGCCGTTTCAGCGTAAAGTTATTACTAAGCATACCCCTCAAAAAATGACCTTAATTCGAAACGTGGAAAAACCATAAAAAATAAAGACAGACAGTCAGAGCTATTAGTGCTTATTAATAACTTATCCAGCCTACCAGGCAGTACTGCCTGCTAGCCTGGGGGGTGTGTCGTATTAAATATAAGCACTCAAATGAGCCCTATGTACAAGATATACGAATTCCCTTTTAGCGTAGTGGTACATTTTTAAGATGCGATAGTTATAAGCCCGGTAGCCGTTTCAGCGTAAAGTTGTTACTAAGCATACCCCTCAAAAAATGACCTCAATTCGAAACGTGGAAAAACCATGAAAAATAAAGACAGACAGTCAGAGCTATTGCTTATTAATGACTTGTCCAGCCTACCAGGCAGTACTGCCTACTAGCCTGGGGGGTGTGTCGCATTGAATATAAGCACTTAAATAAGCCCTATGTATAAGATATAGGAATTCCCTTTTAGCGTAGTGGTATATTTTTAAGATACGATAAGATACTTATAGGTAATTACCGACTAACTCTTAAAATTAGTAATACTTAAAGCGATAAATACTATAAATACTAAAGCCTATACTAAACGGTTCTTACTATACTATTATAGATTTTACGGAATACTAAAATCTATTATTAGTGATACAGGGTTAAACTAGACTAGCCGCTTTTAGCGATACTTTTATAAACTCGCGGGTATTAAATAGCGACTAAGCACTGTATACTACCCTTAAATAGATAAAGGTCCTAAACGTATTAACTAGGAAGTCTAAGCCTATTTACGGATATATACCTATTACGCCTAAGACGATTAGAATACGCTATTACCGGCTACGTAGCTAGCCCTAAATAACCGGGTAAATTCGATAATCTAAATAAGCCTATTCTTCCTATAATACGGGTACTACGCGAATCCTCTTTAAGTTAATAAGACTACGCTGACCGATAAGCGCGAGGCTTCCGCGTAAGACGTATTAAATCGTCTTAAGGAAGCTACCTAGTTCGTATAAGCTATAATAGCCGCTATATAATTACGCTAAAAGGAGGCGGTAAACCGTTAGCGATACCCTACTAAGAGGTTTAAAAAGAATAACCTTATATAGCTAGATATCGGTAACTACTCCTCGTTACGGCTATCGAAGAAACTTACCTAACTCTACTACAAGTATAAGGTTATAAAGGTTATTAACTCCTATATCGTAGAACTAAACGTCTCCTTATAGCTCTATAACTATTTCTATATAGATCTCCTATAGCGAGCTAACTATAACCCCTTACTAAGGTAAATAATAATAGACCCTATTACGGGCTATAGCCCACAGAATAGTCCCCGGCAGTGGCCGGGACTAAGAAGCACGGACCTCCTAGTAAGGTCCGTGCGATTCCACACGTACTTAGCCGCCTATATACCGCGTAGACTTTTCCCTTCCTCCTTTCCTTCCTTAGTTCGAATAATCTATATTTTCGGCCTTAATAGGTGAATAACTTTTAATAAGCCGTTATATATTCGAACTTATAAGATTATAAGCTTTAACGCTTATATAGAAGGAGGTCCTAGTCACTTTGCCCCGAGTCTATTAAGGGGCTAAGGGTAAATCGCGGGGACCTTATATAATAATATCGACGAACGCGTATTATAACGCGTATAGGAAGCAGTAAGGATATATATCGCCCCTATTCATAATATAATCGCTAGCCTATAAGTAGCCTTCGAAAGGTCTTAACTTAACCCGCACCTCGCACCTACTATGTACCCGATACCTACCCTAATCGTCACGCCCTCGCCCTTACCTAGGCCGTTAAAGGCAGAGACTACTATACTTATTCCGCTACCGCCGCCGGCACCCACGCTCTTATACCGGGTATCGTAGGTCGCTATACCCGTAAAATTTAGTAGAAAACGCACGGAATACACCGCTTAATCCTAGGCTATACGACTGAAACTTAAACTCGATAGGCCGCTATTCCGTAATAATAAGGAGGCGTGGTACTTAATTAGCGCGTGCTTAAACATCTAGCCTTAGTAGGTAGTTAGCATCTTTCTCGGTAACGGAGGCATAAACGGTAAATTTAACCCGGAGGAACTTATAGCCTACCTTAACCGTACGTATAAGGACCGTAACAAATAAAGTCGCGCTACTAACGCCCTTAAAGCGATAGAGTAAAAACCCGACTAGCCGTTCGCGCCCTTCCTACCGACTTTCAAAAGGAACCTAGCGTAAGCCGGAGGCTATAACTAGGTAGACTATATTAAGATATTATTCCTCCATAACGCCCTAAATAACGGGCTATATAATAGCCTAATAGTAGCCGACCTCCCTAATACCTACTCCGAGTAAGTCGATAAAGTATAGACGATCATGTAGAGATAGGAAGGCGTTAGTAAGTTATACCGACTAATTCCCGTCGTCTATAAACTAGCTAAGGACGCTAATAGCGATATCGCTATAGGTAGAGTTAGTAAGGTCGGTGAGTCTAAAAGGACCTAATAAAAACCTAACCGCTACGCGAATATTATATACTAAAACTACTAGAAAAAAGGCTATATCTAATAGCACTATAAGAGTAAAAAGGATATAGTAGCCCGAATATCCCCTTAAGAGGAGGAACCCGAAGACCTTCCTAAGGATACTAAAGACTTAGAAAAAGAGTAGCTCTAATACGAAATCGGGTACCGGAGCCGATAGCACGAGAGTAATATAAGTAGGAGGAGTTTAAACCGCTACTACGGAGCGAGTTAGTATTAATCTAAGTAAAAATTAATAGTAGCGGGTTAATAAACGCTTTTATAGATACGGGTTATAACTACTATACCGCTATAAATAAGAAGTTTACTCGAAAAATACGCTTACTATTAGTTAATAAGGAGAAATAACTACTAAAAAGCTTCTCGAATAAGACTAAACCGGCTAATAACGCCGGTATTATAATCGTTACGCTAGATATATAAGGGTATACTAAGCGCGTTTTCGCGTACGTAGTACTAGGTCTAGACTAGGACCTTTTCCTTAGGCTTTTATAGATAGAATGTAACGATATAGTCCTCTACGCTAAGGACTAAAGGCTCCGCCACGGAGTAGCCGATATCGATATCCGACTCTAAGGCGAAAAGGAGCTAAAGGTAGTATAAAAGATCCGTACTATAATACTAATAATAGGGTCTGTATTTATAGGACTATATAGATAACTACGGCACCAGAAGGGAAAAAGATAGGAAGAGGGTTTACGGGCTATATCGCTAAAAGATATCGAAAAGGCCCTAAGCACGAAAGAACTAGTAGACCCGCGAGAATACGTCCCTAAGAGTATTATATAAGAGTTCGGCGACTTATTTACGCCCTTATACTCTATACGCCTACCCCTATACTAACCTAGCGCCGACTATAAGGTTTACTTATAGAAGGATAGTAGTGGTAACGAATAAGCCTTACCGTAAGGCCCGCTCTATAATATATCACGTAAAAAGCTTCTTATATTACGGAAGACGATAACGGATCTAATAGATAAGGGATTTATTCGTACGAGTAGCTTAGCTGCCTCTACGCCCGTGCTATTTATAAGGAAGCCGGGAGGCGGCCTCCGATTTTACTCTAACTACCGCGCCCTAAATACGATTACTTAGTAAGACCGCTACCTACTCCCCCTATTATAAACACCCTATAGAACCTAGCTAAAACGAAGTGGTTTACTAAATTAAACGTTATCGCCGCCTTCTATAAGATACGGATAATAGCCAGGTATAAGTATAAGACCGTATTCCGTACTCGGTTTAGACTATTTAAATAGCTAGTATACCTTTTTAGGTTAACCGGCGCGCCTACGATATTCTAACGATATATTAACTCGTCGTTATAGGAGTTCCTTAATAATTTCGTCTCCGCGTATATAAACGATATCCTAGTCTACTTAGACGGATCTCGTAAGGACTATAAGGAGAAGGTACGGCGAGTGCTTAGTGCCCTTATAAATGCTAGGCTAAACCTTAACCCGAAAAAGTACGAGTTTAGCGTTAAGACGGTTAAATACCTAGGGTTTATCGTTACGGTAGAAAAAGGGGTATCTTATAACCCTAAGAAACTAAAGGCTATCGTAAAATAGGAAGCGCTAGTCTTTACGACTAGAGTACGAAGTTTCCTAGGGTTCGCTAACTTCTATAGGATATTTATCCGCGATTTTGTAGCTATTACGGCGCTACTTACGGCCCTAATAAAGAAGAATACCCCGTTCTACTAAGGCCCCCTATAAAAGGCAGCCTTTAAGGAACTAAAATAAAGGTTTTAGGAAGAGCCTTACCTTTAATAATAGTAACCCGGAAGGAAGACCTAGCTAGAAACGGATTATTTAGGGTTTATACTCAGCGGCGTATTCCTATAGGAAGACGAATAAGGATATAGGTATATTATCGTATACTACTTACGTCGACTTAACTCCGCCGAGTATAACTACCCGATTCACGATAAGGAGATACTAACGATTATAGACTACCTATAGGCTTAGAAAGCCTAGCTTATAGGTAGCGGCCGGTTCTAGATTTACTCCGATTATAAAGCGCTTAAATACTTTATAATAAAAAGGGCCCTAACTAAACGCTAGAGTCGCTAGGCTGCTAAGCTCGCTTAGTACGACTTTATATTAGAGTATAGGCGAGGGGCCGATAACGTCGTAGCTAACGCGCTCTTACGTTAAGAGTAGGATATACCTAAGGATTCTTCCGATATCCGAAAGTAAGGGAGGTATATCTAGATAATGCCCGATACGGCTATCTCTCCCCGGGTATACTTAGCTAGAGTAATATTACCGGAGCTAACTATAGTCTTCGAAGTAGACCCTAACCTATAGCGATTATAGGATAAAGCCAGGGCCACCGATAAGCGTTATTAAGGTGCTCTTACTATAATAGTAGCGGGAGAACGGAGTTTTCCCCCCGAGCTAGAGCTTAAAATATAGATCGCCGAGTATAGAGTCGACTAAGGACGGCTAATATTTCGCGACCGCCCATAAGTATTAAGGGACGGCGAAGGCGGGGTTAGCCACCCGCTATAAGGCCGTCTTATATAAGTAATCCACGACTTAGTAGTAGGCGGATACTTAGGCAGGGATAATACTATCGCCTTAATCGCCCGCTAATTCTTTTAGCCCGGTATAAATTAAGATATTAGAAGATTCGTGCGGAATTATAATATATACCGAGCTAGCCACGTATAAAGGGGTACAAAAAGAGGATTACTACGCATACTTCCTATACTAAAGCGAATCTTCTACGATATCGCGATAGACTTTATAATAGACCTACTACCTACCCGTGAGGGTAAGTATAAATACCTATAGGTAATTACCGACCGACTCTCGAAATCGGTAACGCTTAAAGCGATAAATACTATAGATACCGAAGCCTATACTAAACGGTTCTTACTATACTACTATAGGTTTTATAGAATACGAAAGTCTATTATTAGCGATAGGGGGTTAAACTAGACTAGCCGCTTTTAGCGATACTTTTATAAACTCGCGGGTATTAAATAGCGACTAAGTACCGTATATTACCCTTAAACGGATAGAAGTCCTAAACGTATTAACTAGGAAGTCTAAGCCTACTTACGGGCGTATACCTATTACGCCTAAGACGACTAGAATACGCTATTACCGGCGGCGTAGCTAGCCTTAAATAATTAGGTAAACTCGATAATCTAACTAAGCCCGTTTTTCCTATAGTATAGGTATTACGCGGATCCTCTCTAAGTTAATAAGACTATACTAACCGATAAATATAAGGCTTCCGCGTATAACCTGCTAAGTCGCCTTAAAGAAGCTACTTAGTTCGCCTAAGCTATAATAGCCGTTATATAACTACGCTAGGAGGAGTTAGTAAACCGTCGGCGTTACCCTACTAAAAGGTTCGAAAAAGATAACCTTATATAGCTAGATATCGGTAATTACTCCTTGCTACGGCCCTCAAAGAAACTCACCTAACTCTACTATAAATATAAAGTTATCAAGGTCGTTAACTCCTATATTATAGAACTAAACGTCCCCTCGTAGATCTATAACCGTTTTTACGTAGATCTCCTACGGCGAGCCGACTATAACCCCCTATTAGGGTAAGCGATAATAGACCCCTAACCACTACCTATCCGTAAAGAGCTAGATAGGGAGGAGGAATAAGTAGTAGAAGAAGTCCTCTACGCCCGTACCCGAAAATAAGGTCGCGGTAAGGTCCGGGAAGTACTAGTATAATAGCAGGGTTACGTAGAACTAACGTGGGAACCACTTAAAAGCCTACGGGAGATATAAGCGCTCGATAGATTCGAGAAAAAACACGGCCCGGTATAGTCGAATAATAGGCCTTTATAATAATATATAAAGGAGATACGGACGCGAAAAAAGGCTAACGCGGCGGCGAGGAGGATAAGAACCGAGAGCGAAATTATATTAAGGATATACCCCCGCCATACTTAATTTATAAGTAGTGGAAAAATAGTAAAAATAACCTAAAGAACCTATTACGTAATAACTTCCCCCTTTTCTAGCTCCTCCTTTTATAAGGCTATACTATCCTTAGCGGTACCTACCTATAACTCCTCCTAAGGAGGAGCCGAGGTAAGTTTAGCCTTAGGAGTAGCCCCCGGATTATCCCTAACGGCTAAGGGGGTCACGGCCACGTAGTGCTTATACACGCCGCGTATAGAGTAAAAGAGGTTACGAACCTCTTACGATATTATAGTAATATCGTTATTCTTATCCTCTAACTTTTACGATACTTCCTTAAGCGTCTTATCTATACTACGTATAAAGGTAGCGATATCGTTAAGGGCGTATACTATACTCGCCTAGAACTTAGTAGTGGCGGATAGGGCGGCGGCGGGCGGTAGGGTGATAGCGGTAGGCGGTATAGCGGCGGGAGCAGGAGTAGCTATAGGGGTAGGAGCGGCGATAGAGGTAAGGGCGATAATAGGAGTAAGAGCTTATAAAGGACCTATAACGCTTTAGCCCGATTTAGCCTAATCGAGAGTAACTTAAAAGCGACTATACGCTTCCTAGAACTAGCGGCAATTCTACGTAGACGGTTAGTATAGAAGTCGCGATACGAGAGGATAATATAAACTTATATTCTTGTTATTAGTGTCCTTATTTATAGTACGAGCGGTATCCTATAAGGCGTTAGCGGCGTTATAGACGGTAGCGGGGAGCTATATCGCCTATTAGTTATAGTCACTATGTACCTGATAAGGATTACCTATAGGAGAGCACTTATACGTTCGGCAGGAATACTTATAATACTTAGCGTCGGCCCTAGCCGCGCCAGGGCCCGACTAGTAATAATACTCGATACTATATTTCTATTTATACTACCGGGTAGCGTACTAGGCGTAGGGGGCTAGGCGGCGAGGTCCGGGCGGGTTCTTAGGGGTATAACGCTTTTTTAGGGGGGGGGTTAGGGTTTACTTAGCGTTAGTAACGGCCGACCTCGTAACCAATAGTAAATAGGCTAAACTTATATTATTATCGCTATCGCCCTTATAAGGGCGGTTATTAGGGGAGGCGTAGTCGGATATCTGCTAACGGTTAGCTATAGCTCTAAACCAGGAGCGAGGAGCGTGTAAACTTATAGTAAGGGGAATATAGGCGGCCTAGTAAATAAGCTATTACTTCGCGATATTAGTTATACTATTAAGGGACTTATTAGGCATCTCGGGGCTACTTACGGTGCGGAAAAAAATGATTAAAAAAAGAATTAAGAAAATGCCTAAAAAGAAGCTATGGAGGTGGAAGAAAATAGGGAAAAACGAGGAATAGTAGGAGGTTTATTTTACTACCCTTCCTACACTATTTAGGTAGAAGAAATAACCCCCGGTTATATATTCGGCAGGTATATCGTTCATAACGAGCACGTATACCGGCGAGGGGCTCGCGATAGCACCGCTATATAAGAACTCCTTTATACTATTTTAGCCTTAAAAGCATCTTAGCTACCGCGGATTACCTCCCTTCGAAGGAGCCTTTAATAGAATCGAATAAAGGAGGCTATTTTCAGATTATACGCGAGGAGGCTAGAGTAATACGAGGTCACGACTATACGACCACGACACGACCACGACCTCGCCTCCGGCCGGGGGGGGGGGGGTAATATTATAGGCTATAGCCCGCGGAATAGTCCCCGGCAGTAGCCGGGACTAAGAAGCACGGACTTTCTAGTAAGACCTATACGATTCTATATATACTTAGCCGCCTATATACCGTGCAGACTTTTCCTTTCCTCCTTTCCTTCCTTTCTTAGTTCGAATAATCTATATTTTCGGCCTTAATACGTGAATAAACTTTAATAAGCCGTCATACTATTACTATAAACTATCGGCTATTACTACAGGACCTTATAAAGAGATCTCCTTATTATATCGGCACTGCTATTACTACAGAGATACCCTCGGCACCACTATTACTACGGAGATACCACTAAAAGATACCTACTAACGGCTACGCCCGCGGGAGATACAACTAACGGCTACGCCTATAAGGGGTGGATTTAACGGGCGGCAATTAACCTAATCGGACTAATATAAAGCCGGGGACTAAGATTAAATAGAAAGAATTAAACGATTAAGAGGATCGGTTTAAGAGCTTTTTCGAGGACTATTTTTAAGATAGACTGTTTTTATAATAGAAAGTATTAAGAGCTATGCGGTTTAAACCGAGGCCTCTATTTAGCTAGTCGGTCCGGAAAAGTGGATCCGCTCTAACTAGGGGGGTGTATCGTATTAGTATACGCCTCGGGGGTAGATATAAGCCTTAGGGGTGGGTATAGGCCTCGGGGGTAGAAATAATATGGGTAGACCCATAGTAAAATACCGGATAGAATCTAAATAGAGTAGTATTTCCAGAGGAGTACTACCCCTTATAAAAATAAGGTAAACGGTCTCGTATATATTATAACTTAATATTAATATTACTAATAATATCCTTCGAGTACCTTAGTACTCGAATAAAGGATATCTTCCCTGTAAGCCTAGACAAAGAATTACGTCTTAGACAAAGGATTATGTTATTGTTACGATCTCGATCCCTTTATAAAGAAGGAAAGAATAAAGGATATTAACCCGTTTCCTTGGTTCGGTTCTTCCTTCCTTTATTCTTCTTCTTTATCGCTTTTTCATAATCTATACGCGCGCAGAGATCCTACCTTATAATCCTATTATTACCTTTCTTATTTTTCCACTGCTTTTCGTGACTTTCGTCCCTTCCGCTTATCCGATATCTTCAAAGATCTTCAAAAGGTTATAAGCCCGGAAAAGCTCGACTAAAGTCTCGAAATAACTCATTCTTTAATTACCTACGGTCGTAAGCCAAAAGAGAATCCCCCGATTCTAAATAACAGTCTCTATTCCTATTCGATATTCCTCTCTATATACTACTAACACTACCTACCTACCTACCTACCGACCTACCTGCCTATATATCTATATACTTTTATCTACGATCCTACGGTTCGATTAGTCGATCGGCTTAGTCGTACGCTTATAAATCTATAAAGTCAGAAAAATCATAAAAGCCTACGATTCCGTGAATTAAACGGGTACACTATTCTTTACGTACGGATACTATAACACTACACTACGAGGGCTTTTTCTTTTTTTTTTAATTCATTACGCGCTTGCAGCCCTAAAGCTATGGCGCGGCGCCTATTGCCCTAAGGGCTAGAGGCTATCAGAAACTAGGTATAGTAAAAATAGGGCGTACTCAACAAAGGAAATCCTCTGTAACAATCTGCCTAAAAAGGTCTAATAGGTAAAAAACCAAAGCAAAATAACTAGTCCGCAGGAGTCGTGGTTTACGCTCTATATCACTCTGCCGAGGCTATTTTAGTAGCTAAAAGGTAGGCCTGTAAGGCCTGTATTCCTTTTTTAGTACTAAATAATAGCGGCAGAGATAGCGGTAGGCCTGCTAGGGCTTCCCGTAGGGCTTTTCGTTCTTCTTTATAAAAAGGGCAGGAGAGAATAAGGTGTGCTGTATCCTGTATAGGGGAGCCGGGACAGAAATAGCGGTCGTTAGCGCAGTTTTAGGCCCTTTTTTAGTGGGTTTTTAGGTATCCGAAGCCGGTTTTTAACTGCGTAAAAGCCGATTTTACCCACCTAGGGCCTTATATTAGTAGTGGTTTTCAGGAGAAGCGGAGGTTATCGCGGACTAAACGCCGATATAGACGGCCTAGTCGAACCGATTTACCTCTTTTCTCCTCCTCCTCCTCGTGATTCTATAGGGTTTTCCAGTCTTAAATAAGGGCTTTATTTACCCGGCGTTTTGGGTAGATAAGGGTAACTAAGCTAACGGATTTAGTAGCTTTTTCGGGGTTTAACGCCCCTTTAGCTACCTTATCCGCTAGTTCGTTTCCTTCTATCCCCACGTGCGAGGGGCACTACTAGACAGAGACCGAAGTGCCTAGTTATTTAAGGCGTGATATAAGGCTTTTAGCTTCTATAGCCTACTATAAGGTGCGCTGAAGCTTCTGAATAGCTGCCTGGGAATCACTAAAAATATAGCACTCTAGGGGCCTAGGCGTCTGCTCTAGGGCAGCGTAAAGGGCCTGGAGAATAGCGTATAATTCAGCGTCCGCGACTTCGGTAGCGGCCCCTAGGTTAAAGCCTATAGCTTTACAGGGCCTTCCGGTTTTAGCCCACTATATCATAGCGGCTATAGCCTACGAGGGCCCTATAGGGGGTCTAGTATAATAGCCTAGGGAGCCGTCGGTATAGAAAACAGCAGCCTATTCCCCTAGGCCTTATTGTATTTTAGTAAGGGCTTCGAGGTGGGCTGTTTTCTGATTAAGGATATTAGGGCTAGGGTCCGTGCCTGCTTTAGACCGGTCTATAAGTGGGAAAAAGGGTCTTAAGTCTGCTATAGGTTCCGAGGCCTAGGGGGCCTCCCAAATAGCCGAAGGACCCTCGATATCCTAAGACTAACCTATTAAAGCCGCTGTTTCTAGGCCTAGCCAGTATACCTGTGTGGTAGGCTGTAAGTTCTGAAGAAGGGTAAGGTGGTTTCCATTTCCTAGGAGCTAGCGCTTAATAGGGTGGTTCGGTAGGAATTTTAAGGTTCTAAAGGCATAAAGCCTATTAGACCTAGTTAACCGAACCGCCGCTGGGGGTACTGCTGCTTCGAGTTCTAGAGGCCGTAAAGGGGCCCCCCTAAAAGCACCTAAGGCCCTAACTAGAGCGTCGTATTATAGGCGTTCTAGGCGGTCCACGAGGTGTTTTTTCGGTGATTTAGGGTCCTACTAGAGCTACGAGCCAAAGTCAGCTAGGGAAGCTATACAGGCTATATATAGCTGCCGTAGAGCCTTAAAAGATAGGCCTCTTTGCGAGCTAGCTAGCCTGTGTAACCTGTTTAGGGCCCCCGAAGCTGAATTTAGGCGTTTATCGACGTGGGGTTTAAAGGATAGCTTAGGATTAAACCAGACTCCTAGCCACCTAATAGCACCTAGCGCGGGTTTAACTAGGTGCCGGTATCGCCACCCCTAAAGGCTTTAGAAGGAACCTGTTTAATAATAAGCTTAAACTAGTCGCCTATAGGCTAGGGGGGCTGGAGGGGGAGGTTTAGCTCTTTAAACCACTGATTCTGCGAGTCTAGGAGCTATTAAACGCTGTATTTCGGCCCCGGTGTTAAAATAAGGTTCCCGTTAGTCGACCGGCTAATAGCTGTAACTACAGGGAATTTTAGGGCCTTATTAAGCTTATTCCGAAGCGCGAGGGAGTCGAAGTTATCCCTAGGAATCGCTGCCCCTGCCGTAGGTTAAAGGATAACCTTAGGGACCTTTTTAGGGTCTATAGAGAGGGGTGCTAGGGGGGTCTAGGCCTAGGCTATAGGTGCTAGGGCCTTTGAAATAGGGGCCTGGGGTGCTGTAGGGTCTTTTTTCCCCTTTATAGCCTCGCTATAAAGGGGTTTAGGCTGTTCTGTAAGCCTACGAACTACTTAGGCTAGTTCGTCGACTTTCTGTTCGAGTATAGGAGGCTAGGGGGCTTCTGGAGTTCCGTCGATAGCAGATTTAAGCCTTACGGATAGGGCTTTAGTCTAGGGGGCAGGGTCGAGGGTGTAGGCCTGTTAAAGCAGCTAAAGAGCCTGTTAGAGTAGTTCCTTAGCCTATGTCTTACTAGCCGAACTAGTCGACTTCTAGGGCTTAGCCGAGGTTTCTCTAGGGGCTTTAGCTGTTCCGGGCGCCTTTTTAGCCCATTTAGAGCCTAAAAGGCTCGGTTTTTTAGCAGGGGGGGGGCCTAGAAGCAGGGGGGGCCCTAGAGGGCGTTTCGAAAGCGCCTTCGGCTTCCGAGTCCGATAGGGATTCGATTCGGGTCCTAGAAAAACGTCTAGGGGTAGGTGTGGAAGGGCTAAGGTGCCTTTTCAAATTTAGAGGCGTAGCGAGGGTTAAATCCTCTATATTTTCAGAGGTATTACCTATATCTACCTCCCCTAGGCCCTCTATAGTTATAGGGGCCTTAGGGGGGGCGTTAGGGGCGTTAGGGGTATTATTATGGCTAGCGTTATGGCTAGTGGGTTATTAGTTATGGCGTTATGGTTGGGTGGAGGTCGGGGGTGCGGCTCTGCGCGGCTGCTTTGTCAGCGTGGGCGCACGGGCCACGTCAGACTTTTCCCCCACACGCGGGGGAGCAGGCCCGTTTCCAGGCATTTTCGCACTTATAAAACGCCTAAATTAGCGCCTGCGTAGTACAGGGCTATGGATAGGCGTATAGAGCTTAAACAGAGCTATCGATTGATATAGGTTTCGAGTGGTTTAGGGCGTTTGCGCGTAAAACGTAGGTCCCCCCACGTGAGTTATAAGAAGGATAACTATAAGGGCTATTCTAGTTATAATACTAGGATATCTTTTATTCCTTATAAGTCTTTAGTTCTACCTAAGATTTCTATACCTATATATATTCCGACCGTGGAATAGCGAGCTAGGGGACCTATAAGGGGTCGAAGTCCTTCTAGACCTAGCGGGGCCTGCCTAGGTCCCGCGGTAGTATGATCGCGGTATTCGGCGCGGTATCTATCTCCGTATAGATTTAGGCCGTCTATAAGTAGAAGTCCGACCCGATAACTAATTAGGATTAAGGAACCGATTAAGATAGAATTAAATTAAACGGTTACATAGGGCGGATTTAGATCCCTTTTATAAGGGTATTTTCCCTTAACTATTAATTTTATAATAGAAAAGCTAAGAGCTTTTAGTTTAAACCGAAGCCTTTAATTAGTCAGTTAACCTAGGAAGACCTACCTTAACTAAGGGGGTATATTATATAGGTATACAGACCACGATATAGTCCTTAGGGAATTTATACCTAACTCAGGGCTTTAGATATCGGGGACCTCGGGTATTAGGATATAATAAGAGAGATATCGTATAGGTATACGGACCACGACGTAGTCTATAGGGGATCCAGGGGGGATCCACGCTATAACTAAGGGCTTCGGATATAATAGGGGCGGATACCGGAAAAGACCGGATAGGATCTAAATAACTTAGTACCTATAATAGAGTCTTTACCACCTAAATTAAGGGTATAAGAGACTCTCCTAGATATAACTTAATATAATATATATATATAAGATTTCTGCTTTACTAAGTTAATTATTTAAGTGCCTATTTAACGTGCGATAGTTATAAGTCCGGTTTATAACGCCTAAACGATAGATATTAATAAGGCTACCCCTATTCCAGTATAAAGAAGTAATCACGTCTATATAAGCACTCTTAAATAACTACTATCGACCTAATTAGAATAATTAAGAGATTAATTAACCTACCTATTAATTAACTAACCGATAAACGATAATCTAATAAAGATATCTTCTAATATATCTAACGCTGAATAGAAGGCGGCCGCCACGTCTCTTATTAACTAGAGGGATTAGGCAGTTTAGGAGCGCGCCGTATACGGTAAATCGGCCTCCTACTAGGATAACTACCTTAATCTAAAGCTAAGCGATAAGGAGGCTAACGCTTATCTTCTCCCTATATCTACGCCCCCTAACGTCCGTAAATATAAGGCTCTCGCCGTGGACCCTAACGCGGAGGAGGCCACGGATACCACGGACACCGCCGCCACGGCCGCTACCACGGTATCCACGGCCGACGGTAAGAGGAAGACGGCCGCTCGCCGGAAGGCTATAGCTATAATAAAAGAACTAACGATTAGAACGCCCACGTTTATCGATAACCTCTCTAAAAAGGGGCGTACGCGCTACCTATAAGATCGCTATATATACCGCGAGAAAAAGGTAGACTATGACGCGTAGTAGAAGGAGTTTAATAAGGTACGCTCTTATATTAAAGGGACCGTGTATACTATATTACGTAACCTCCTCGCTTAGCTATAGGACGATACCGTAAATAACCCGCGGGCCTAGATTACTCTCCTACACGTATACGTAGGACTAATACCTATAGACCTCCGTAAGGAAGCCCTAGTCCTATACCGATAATATACCACGCCTATAAAGGCTATACCTAAGGATATAAACGCTTAGGTAGTAAGCTGGAAAATAGCGATAATACACTATAAATATATAGGCGTTTTAGAGCTATTAAGCGTAGACCATTAGGGGGAAGACGTGTTAAAAGCTATTAGACCTATTACCTAGGAATAGAGTAATAACTACCTAGTAAATAACTACGATAAGATTATAGAAAATAAGCTAATAATTAACAACTTCGTAAAGGCTTTAAGGGCGGTTCTTAGTAATATAAAGAGCCTATAATCCACCGCTATAAAGCCTAGAGTTAGGAGAGGCACCTTTAACACCTTTAGGAACCTCCCTAATACTAAGGATACTACTAATAATAAAGATAATAAAAAGCGTCCTCGTAGCGATATATCCTTAAAGGCTATTCCTCCTATAACGAGGAGGCCCTACGAGATATACAAAAACACCTATACTACCGCCGCCTATTAGTACGTGAGGCCGTATATATGCCTTTATACCTAGCATAGCCGTAAAGATATTATAAAGGTTACGGAAAAGAAGATACGTAATTATAGTTCTAAAAGCCGCGTGGACACCGCGATATAGAAGAGGCGGGAAGCCTTAGGAGCTATTACCGCTAATAAGATAGAAGAAGTCTAGGAAGATTAACTCTATAATACTACGTCTACTATAGTTTATAAAGACCTGTCCGTTACCACGACGGGGAGACTAAAAGCCCCCCTAATTTAGGGGGTGGCGCGCCGTCGTCGTACGACGATACTATTAAGATTATAATAAGAATAGGGGGTATCCCTTTTTATTAATTAAGCCAGAGCGCTATCACACTACGCGATCCTAGACTTAGGATTATTAATCTATATCTTTAATAATCGAGGCCGTTCTACGGCCGTTAGACTACCCACGGATACTTTATCTTTATCCCTTTAGGTGGGTACTCACGAGGCTTTTATCCTTAGATACGGAGACGTTACGCTACGTATATAATCCCTATCGGGCACGAAAAGGCTACTACGCCTCCGTAATGTTATATACTATAAGGAATTTATCACTAATATCGTCTTGGAACGCTAGCTACGCCTATAAGACTACCGCTAGGATACCGTCAACGATACTATCGTTAGCTCCGCCGATAACCGGCCTATCTATAAGCTACTAGATATCCACGGCTAGTATATAATCGAGCGCGCGGAAGCTATGGCCGCCACCGCGTTCACGGTCTCGGTAAGGTATCCCCGCGATAACCCGTATAGAAGATCACGATAACCGCGGTAACCGTAGAAGACCACGGTATAATAGTAGCACGAAAGCTTTAGCTATTACGGCACCGATACTCTTATAAAGATCGTCGACGCTACTTAGGGGGTAAAGATAAAGGGACCTTATATAACGGACTATAACGCGTATAGGTAATCGTAAGTGCCTACGTAGATCCCACGGATACTATCCCTTTACCCGTTAAAGCCCGGAGAGGCCTTAGCTATTAATTTTCACGATTTAGAAGAGTCGGAATTGCTAGGTGGCCTATATAAGTCTATTATATTCGTTATAGACGTGTATATAGGTTATAGGTGGGACTACTACCTATAGAAGAGAGACTAAGGCTTTATCCTACACGCGTTAAAAGACGTTTTTACCCTGCTTAAGACCTAATTCGACGTTAGGCCACGCGTTCTACGGGCCGATTCTAAGATATTTTAGCACCTAGAAGTCGTTGCTTTCCTCGCTGCTAAGGGGGTAGAAGGCTAGCCGTCGGCACTATATTTATAGGATTAAAACGGCGTTATAGAACGGATTAAAGGTATCGTTAAAAGGAGGGCGAGGGCTATAAGGATTAGGGCTAATCTATTTATATCTATCTAGCCTAGGATCTTTAAGACTGCTATAAATCTATATAATAGGACGCTATAATATATTAACGACTAGCGAACGCTATACGAAGGCCTACGCGGCCATTAACCTAACTTTACGCACCTACGAGCATACGGCTATAAAGCCTTTATAAAAACGCGTGATGCTTAAGCTAAAAGAAACCGCCTATAAAGGTTAGAACCGAAGGTATAGATTAGTTATTATATCGGATACTAATCCTCGAATAGCTTCCGTATTTAGCTACTATACCTAACGGATATTATTACTATAAGAGATATAGTTTTTAACGAAGACGAGATATTTAATAGTAGAATTAAAACGCTATAAGCTATAGCTTCCGCCGAGGAAATCGGGGAACGCCTATAATCTATCCGTATCACCTAATCTAATAAGACCGCGAATAGGCTAGTATTAAGGGGTATAGCCGTAGACGTATTAGATCTTAAGTCGGAAGACTCTAACGCTACCGCTATTACTACGGGTGAAGGCGATACTACCGCTATTACTGCGGATAAAGGCGAGGCCGTCGCTATTACTACGAGAGAGGCCACTGCTATTACTATAGACTATACCGCTATTACTATAGACACCGCTATTACTACGGATACTGCTATTACTATAGGAGAAGATTATACTACCGCTATTACTACGGACGAAGGCGAGGCTATCGTTATTACTATAAGAGAGGCTACTACTATTACTATAGACGAGGTTCTAAATCTATAGCCTAATAACTAGGCTATAGATTTAGAACCTTATAACTCTAATGCTACTGCTATTACTACGGGAGAGGCTACCGCTATTACTACGGACACTTTACGGTTTACCACTATAAGGTTTAAACCGTTTCCTACGTCTTTAATATCCCCGGAAGATCCTGTACGCGTGTTCCTTATAGCGTTAGCGGTGGTTAGGGGAATTAAGGTGGAAGAACACGATAACCACTAACGGATAGCCGAGGATACCCCTAGGGGGTGCCTATCGGCCGCACGCCCGTCGGCCACGCGCCTATCTATCGCGAGAACTATCGTAAGTCTATACACGACCGAGAAGGTCTAGAACGATAATGCCTAGAAGGCGTTCTTTAACGCTAGCAGGACTTATAACCCTATACGCGCGAGGAAGTAAGCTATTAATAACGGCGATATCGGTACTATAGATTCTACTCCCTTTAATACCTCTTAGCCGCTATCGTATATAACCCGCGAGGATCTCCCGCCTTTATTAAAGCATCACCGCGATATACGCCTTTGCCCGTTACGGGATTGGTGGTTATAGGCCGAGGGGGAATACCTTAAGGGGCACCGATAGATAGGCTGCTAGTAGGAGGTAGGTGGTAATTAAGCTAATAAGTAATAAGTCCTCGCCTATAGATAGGTATATACCTATAAATTTAATAAGGAGGGCACCCTCTTTAAGTATAAGGCACGCCTTATAGTCCGAGGGGATTAATAAAAACGGTTAGAGACTAAAGATAACTACGTTATAACGCTAGCCTCGCGGTCCTTCCGTATATTAATAGCGATCGCCGCCCGATTTAACCTGGAGATAAGGCAGTTCGATACTATTAACGTATTCGTTAACGCTAGCCTTAAAGAAGAGGTATTTATAAAGATACCGTAAGGCTACGAAGTATTAGGTAAGGTCCTGCTACTACGGAAAGCCCTTTTCGGTTTAAGGGTATTGCCACTACTATAGTAAGAGGAATTTAGCGGTATACTATAGAGGATAGGCTTTATAGCCGTCCCTGATAACCCCTATATTATAATCCGCGACGGTTTAATCCTATTCTTCTACGTTAATAATATCGGACTTATATACTATAGAGACCGTAAGACGGACGCCGACGACTTTAAGGCTGCCCTTAAGCGAAGCTATAGGTTATTAGGAGGCGAAGAAATCCGTTAGTTCCTGGGAATTAAGGTCCTAAGGGATAGAGCTACCTATAGGTTATAGCTATTATAATCCTCCTATATAGAGAAGATCGCGGTTAAATACTACGTAGATATACTCTACCGAAAACTACTAAAAGTCCTATTATCTACGGAGCCGGTAATACCCCGAGATAGTACCCGCGCGTTAATTCCCGAGGTCCGTTAGTATTAGGGAATAATCGGATAATCGGTTCTATTCTATACGCCGCTATCGTAATAAGACCCGATATCGTGTTCGCCTGCTTAAAGCTTTCCTAATATAATGTTAACCCCTCCTCTAACTACCTTAAGAGGGCTTAATAAGTGCTACTATTCCTATACTATATAAGATACTACTACTTAGAATTCGGTGGAGATAGACTTTCCCTAATAGTAAGCGACGCGTCCTTTAGGGATAATTTAGACCGTAAGAGCTTATAAGGATATACGATAAAGCTTTTCGGCGGCACCGTTAACTAGAAGGCGGGTAAATAACCGACGGTTATAATATCGTTAATAGAGTCGGAACTACTCGCTCTTACCGAGGCAGCTAAGGAGACGCTATTTATTAGCCGGATGTTAAGGGATTTAGAGCTTCGGCTAGACTAATAATAGCTATAGCTATACTACGATAATTAATAGACTATTAACCTCGTTAATAAGAAGGCATAACGCCTACGAATAAGGCTACAGCATATCGATATTTATAATTAGTGGGCGTGTTAGTTAGTATAGTAGGGCCTTTTTAAGGTCACGTATATTAATACGAAGGAGATAATCGCGGACGGTTTAACGAAGGTACTACCGGAGGCAGGGATTAAAAGACTATAGTAATAGCTTAATTTAACGGATCAAAGGACCGTATCGAGTAGTCTAAACGACTACACGAAAAGATTAAACGCGCTAAAGCCACGGCCGTAATAACGACGAAGGCCCCTAAGGGCGTAGTAGATCCGATGGATATGGATCCGATTAAGTAGATCCGACTAATCAGGATCGAGGAACTAATTAAGATAGGATTAAATTAAACGGTTAAATAGGGCGGATTTAGATCCCTTTTACGAGGGCGTTTTTTCCCTTGACTGTTGAATTTTTCGATGGAAAAGTTAAGAGCGTTTGGTTTAAACCGAAGCCTCTGATTGGTTAGTTGACCTGAGAAGACCTACCTTAACTGAGGGGGTGTGTTGTATGGGTACACGGACCACGACGTGGTCTATAGGGGATCCAGGGGGGATCCACGCTATGACTAAGGGCTTCGGATATGACAGGGGCGGATACCGGAAAAGACCGGATGGGATCTAAATGACTTAGTACCTATAATAGAGTCTTCACCACCTAAATTAAGGGTATAAGAGACTCTCCTAGATATCACTTGATATAATACACACACACGAGATTTCTGCTTTACTAAGTTGATTATTCAAGTGCCTATTTGACGTGCGATAAGAGGATACTAGAAAAGACTAGATAGGATCTAAATAATATAGTACCTATAATAGAGTCTTTACCACCTAAACCAAGCGTATAAAAGACTTATATAGATATAACTTAATATAATATATATATATATATATAAGATTTCTGCTCTATTAAGTTAATTATATAAGTGCTATTTTAACGTGCGATATAAGACCGGCTCCTGGAAAGTCAGATATACAGGATCGTGGGAGCCTAGGCAGGTTTTGCTCACGAATTCAAATATAATTTGCACTACTTCTTAAGACTTGAAGAGTCTAGTTCCGCTCGGTTTAATCGAACACAGTTATATATACAACCCCAGCTCTTCTAAAAAAGTCAAAGAGAGCACCCCAAGATATCAGGTAGAAAACATCGCTATATGCCTTCTGCCTCCCACCGGTGGCCAAAATATTCGGGCTCCTATCGATGGTGTAAGTGCTGATTTGATTAGAATTATTTGAAAGTTCATTTGCTAAGAGCAACAGGTCAGGACGAAGCGGTGTCAGGAATGGACCATGGAGTTCCTAGCTTCACTGGTAGAGCACAACCTGATTCACGAAAGTGCAGTCGATATCGCCCAAGCCGAGCGTGACCCGACTAGCCATGGCATTTTCGGCTACAATCAAAGGAGGTAGGCACCTCGCATCTGCATCACGTTGCGATCGCCAGGAGAATGCCAAAGAATTTCATAAAGCTTTACCCATCAACGCAAAGCTGGTTCTATTACCTGTGATCTGCTGAGCATCCCCTGAATGGTATGATAAAGGTAGGATATAGCCAATATTCGATAGCCGTTATCATCAACCTGAATAAAGGGTCTGCTGCATGTTTTCACGGTCGCTCTTGGCATGCTTAATGCAACATTGGCGGCGTTAAAGGCAGCCAGTGGCAATTCTCTCCATCTCTCCTAGCCTTGCGAAGCGGACGAAGTGGCAGGTGTAAATTGACCACTGTTAAAGCTTTGCGCGTGGGAATCCACGTCTTTTGTATATCTCTGGGTTGCTGACCTTATGGGCAGTTGCTACTTTTGTGTTGCAGCACGGTGTCAAGACGCAGCCCTGCCCGGTGCGGAACAGCAATGTCACGTATGGCGGACACTGCCCTAGGAGGCAAAGATGATCTCATTCAAGACTTGTCAACTTTTAGGGCAACATCGGCGGTGGTGTCTCAGGATGACTATCCTGAACAGTTTCCAAGTTTTCAGCATCCCAAACTACGACTCTCCGTACGATTTTGATAGCAATCTACCGGAAACACCACAAGAGAGCGACGATGAAGACAATCCGTATATTCATTTGACTCTTATCCTATTCCAACTTCTTATCTGCCCTCTAGATGTTGTTATCATCTGTACCGAACCCCTAACAGGTGTTTATCCTCTAGCTTAGGGCTTTACTTTCGTGCACGTCGTTGTGCACTTGCCTGGTTTCTTCAATAGTAGTGGATATTCCGCAGCTGCGTCAAGCTAGACGTGGACGTCTGGCTACCATGAAAACGCAATCCTGCTATTCTTACGGCCGCTATTTGATATACACAGGTTGTTTCCCCTTCTTGCTGTGAAAATGTTCGTCAATACAGACCCCCACAATCCTGTATGGGTCGATGGGATGGTTCCTGCAAATCAGCAGATTCCCAGATCCATCCGTATCAACGTATCCGTAGTCCCTAGTCATGCCCGCGAAGCCGTGTTTGAAATCCTCCCTCACCATTGCCCTCCCTGTCGGCCATTGTCCTTTGTAAAACACTGGCTTGGTGTCCTTTGTGTTACGGCAGGCTGCCGCGTGCAACCGGTAAGCCTGGACATCGCCCTCGAAGGCTACAAGGTGAAACCCCTCCCGGCCGACATCGCCTATCTGCACGAGCCCCAGTCCGTCCTGCAGCACGATGCGGTCATCGGCGTCAAGGTTGGCCGCTGTCGCGCCGAGGAAGCTGCCCTCCATCGACACGATGGCCTGCATCATGAGCGCAAAGGGTCCAATGATGGTGCACCCGCAGTTGACGACAATCTCGCACGAGATGCATTTCGTTGTATCGTTCGCGAGGCGCGAGGCGCAGCTGATCATGTCTGCTAGCCGGTAGTTCATGGACTCGTTGTGTACTCGGATGAAGTCCGAGTTTGGGTTCTCCCAGGGAGTTCCGCTCACGCATCGGTCGATCCAGTCCGTCGGCTTCGCGTTGGGGTCTGTGACGCGCCAGTTGGGGAGGAGTTTACTAAGGAGCTTGTACCTGTACTCCTTGACGTTCCCCCCAGGCTCCATGATGCTCCCGAGGAGAGTACTAAGTATCACTAAGGTTCTCCCCGTTTCGTCTCCAACCACGTTCCGACGCCGATCGTGGAGATTAATCTGCTCCGTTTTGCGGAAGCCTGTCTTGATGCTCCTGCCACAATTACAGCCATGGTAGCTAAAATTGAAATCGGCACTGTTCTCCTGTCGTAGACGGATCGTCATGTACTTCCGCGGCTTCCCGATGAGCCCGGTCGTGGCATCCGTTTTAGCCACGCCATTTGGCTTGAGGCGTCCCAGCTGAACAACGCCGGCGAAGCAGTCCGTCGTCAAGAGCCTACTAGAGCTGGCCATGACCGGTATCCAGTCCCACTCTCCCCTATCCTTGCTGCTAATGGCAAGCCTCGTCCAGGCGTAACCCGTCTTTTCCGACAACTGCTTAAAGAAGCTGAAAGACGAGCTTTCGATGTCATTGTCAGGCATCTCTCTCTCGATCTCCTCGGCGGTGAACAATCCATTGAATACGCCAAGGAGCCCCCGAAAGATATCGGCTACCTGTACACAGCCACGAGGCCGCAGTGACACTGCCGAGAAGACGTTGCTGATGCCTTTGTGATTGTCGAGCCACCAGTGGGGACCGCCACTGATGATGTCTGTCCTGGCACTGTTGATGCCTTTGACCTGTATCTGAAGTAAGCCGAGGGTCAGGTTGTCGTCCTCGATCCTGGCGAGAACTGCTTTCACCGACGCGGACTTGAGCACTCTGCACGACTCTATCCACGCCTGCAGCTTGTAGGCCTTGTCTTTGGCGTCTGTAGCCAGGTCCATCCAGGTATAGAGATGGCCGATACACGACATGGTCTTCTTGTTCACGCCCCACAGGGTAATATTCTTTCCCAACAACATCTCCTGGAAGGTCCATACTCGAGAAAAGTAGAGGTTCTGAAACAAAGAGCAGACATGCCGGATACAAGTCGAGTAACAATTCAGCAAGCCCATCTCCACGCCAGCGGCCCTCGCAACCGACTCGTCCAGGGGAAACAGCCATGTTCGGTGAGCCCATTCCGACAAACGCCGGGTCATGTTCTCCGTCAGCCTCGTCGCCTCTGCCGCCAGCGCCGCCCCGCCCATGTGTGTCAAGATGTGGTCGATAAACCTAAGGTCCTTGCCAATCTCGTCGGGATCCCACACCTCGTCCATGTCGATCAGAATATGGCACCTGCGTGCGCGCTTGTAGTAGTGGTACATGTTGGCCATTTCGGCAGCCATTTCGGCTCGGTCCGTCTGGTGGATGCACACGCAGTCGACCCATAAACTATCGATGCCAGCACTTTCCATCAGACGCTTGATGTCCTTAAGCTTCTGCTCAGGTAGGATCACATCCCAGTCCACGCCACCGATGTCGCACCGGTAAGGGGTCCTGGTGTCGCCCCAGCGGTATGAGAGAATGTCGTAGTCGGTGACTCCCTGGGCTCGCGGGTCAAAGACGAAGTAGTTGCCCTTGGAGCGGCCGAGGAGTCTTCGCGGGAGAGACGCCATGGTGACTGTGCTGTGAGAGTGGCCTTGGAATTGGGCCAAATTGAAGCAAAATGAAAGGGAAGGGGCACATTGGCACGATAAAGAATAAAGCTCTTTGTGTGTTTGTCACGCGGAAGGCTCGTTGTCACAGCCTCATCCCTTTGATTTCGCTGGCGGCTACTGACCAAATGGTATTCGCTGAAGCTTTCCCTACCCCATATCGGGCCGGGCCACCTGAAGATAAGCTCTTGGGGGGGGGGGGGGAGAGTCCCCCTTGTACCCCTGGACCGCATCCCTGACGATGCGACGTGGGCATATGCACTACACTGTAGGGGCCCGCACACCCTGGTGCGGCAAACCCCAAGCTAGGCACCAGCTAGAGTGGTTGGTGATAGCTTCAAGCCTGGGTAGGCGAGCGGTTGGCTAGGTTGGGAGGGTGGGAGGGCGTAACGCTGCAGCACCAAAACTCTTCGCGAGCTAGGCGGCGGTTCGATTTTTGGAAGCTATCTAGAGCTTCAAAAAAAGAATAGCAGGAACACCAGTTGCTACCATGTGAAAACACAAGATCAACCTAGCATAAATTACGTAAGGAGTTGTGTCAATTGAAGAGCTAGGGTAGATGTCTAGTCTAGTCTGGGCGATACGGGCCAGGGTACTTAAGCAGAACGGTTTCCCCATACAAACACCGTTCGTTTGATGTACCTACGCCCGAAGAGTCCACCGTTTTCATACCGACGATTTCCCGCAGGACCAGTTGTCAGACCACGGTGTGCGTTGTACCTTTACATCGATCCACTAGCACGTGACGAAAAGTGGTTACCAGCAATGGTGGCCTTCACGACAGGTGCAGCATGTCGTTTCGGAAAAGCATACAAGAAGTTGATTCTCTCTTTTTCCATCCTTGCACGTCCCTCCTACCAATATCATCTATCGCTGCAACTAATATCGCGAACTAAAGAAGGTTCTATTCTTGTTGAACTTACGACAGAATGGACCCGTTGAGCATATCTACGGGTGTTTTAGCCGCCCTTCAGGCGGCTGGCGCCATTTTATCCTTCTGCTACCAGATTCAATCCTCTTCCCGCGGTATCTCGTGGGCCTACATTCAAGTTATCGAGGAAGTTCGCGACTTACGCAATATTCTTGAAGCCATCCAATCAGCCTTAGATGCCACAGTCTTCCCCGACGATTCTCTTTCGGTAGCCAAGGAATCGATTGCCCTTCTCGCAGAAACATTGAAACCAGCCCTTTCGACCTGTTTAGTCGAGCTTCGGTCCTTGGAGCAGAAGATAAACCCCACCAGGGTGGACGCCATTCTCGAGTCGAAGACAAAGCGCCTCAAGGAAGGCTTGACTTCGCTCCTGAACCCGGATGAAACCAAGATGTCAATAGCACGGCTTCAAAGATGCAAGTCGTCAATCAACCTTGCAATATCATCCCATAACTTGTCAGCGAGACCTACTCATATTAGTAGAGCTGCCCTAACCTTGTTTAATAGTGTCACAATTCGAAACGTTGAGCGCCTCTCTATATCTATAGACTATAGAGTTTCCACATCTTGCCAGCAGTTGGAGGCCCTGACTAGACTAGTTAATATGGCTGATCTCGGTATGTTGCCGAAGTTTACTACATATCTGAGCTAAACATCTAATAACCCAAAGATAAACAGCAAAAGGCTGTCGTAAAGTGGCTGTCCCCTCTTAAAACTAGCAACACACCCCATGGAGCACCCCAACCGGACGAGGTTGTCACATCTGGTTGGTTCCTAGAGACCAAACAGTTTCAGACATGGGCTGAGTCGAATTGTGGCTTTCTATGGATAACTGGACCCCGTAAGTTACGGCCGGCCGCTTGAGAGGCTACCAGTCGTTAATACCAAGCTCTCCAACAGCTGGCTCCGGCAAAACAACTCTACTGTAAGCCCCTGCACTGGAGAGCCTGCTGACGTTCAAAATTGACGGGTTGTAGTTCACAAGCTATTGAGCGAATAAATGCAAGTCCAAGACACACCAGCGGTAATTGCACTGCAGTATCAGCCGTGTGTTATTGCGACTTCCGACTCCCTGACTCCCAGAAACTCAGCAATATCTTGGGGTCACTCCTATCCCAGATATGCACAAAAACTCGAGAATTTCCAGAGAATGTGCTCGACTGTCACAGGATGTGCACCGAGGGCAATAGGTGGAACCCATGTTCGGTTGATGTAATCGCCAAAGCCATACACGCCATATCCAGAAGCACAACTGTTTTCATCTTTGTTGACGCCATGGATGAAATGAGCAAACCACGCTTGTTGGCTGAGGAACTCCTTACATTGTCCAAGATGAGTGGCCATATCAACATCTTGGCTACAAGCCGAAATGACGCGGCAATACAGCAGGTCCTAGAATCAACCCCTCGGGTTTCGTTAGAAAACCATTTATCGGAAGTTGACGCTGATATTCAACGTTATGTTGAAGGCCGACTTAGCCACGATGATGCTTTGAAGGACATTTCACCGCATCTACAACGGAAAGTCCTTGATACAGTCAAAGAAAGGTCGCAGGGAATGTAAGTAGTGTGTGAACATGGCTGGCCCGAAAGCAACCGCACGTTTTATTTTGGATATATGTTGTGATTTTAACGAGATGGGTGAGAATAGGTTCCGGTGGGCAACATGTCAATTGAACACACTCGCCCATGCAAGAACGGATCGGGCTGTAAAACTAGCCCTGAAATCCCTGCCAGCTGGACTCAACGAAACATACGGTCGAATATTAGCCGGGGTGCCGCCATCAGATATCGATTTGATCCAGAAGACACTGGCCTGGCTAGTTGCCATAAGAGAACCCCTGAAGCTCGGTCAACTCTGGGACGCACTTGCAATAGAATGGGGAAAGGATTCCATCGACGAAGAAAATCGATTAAGACGCCCACAGGATATCGTCAGTGTCGGCAACAGCCTCCTTACGGTTAGTCCTGACCTGGCTGGATACGTCAATCTCGCCCACCTGTCCGTCCGCGACTTCCTCCTGTCAGACAATATCGGAAAGGCCCCAGAGACAGCCATCTTTGCAATGCAGCTTGACAAAGCCCATGCTCAAGTAGCAAAATCATGCTTGACGTATTTGCTTTTTGCCGAGCTTGCGAGTGGCCCAGCCATGGAGAAAGAGAATTACACCTCGCGACTGAAGAAGCTTCCCCTCCTGAAATACGCCACAAAGTACTGGTTCTACCACTTCCGGAACTCGGGTCCCGACGAGAACATCAGGGCCCTAGCGCTTCGGTTCCTTTCCCCCAACGCGCGGCCGAGTTTCATGTCATGGGTCCAGGTTCTCAACGCCGATGCGGACTTCAAGTGGAACGTATACCCTGACCATGCGACCCCGCTCTACTACGCAGCCTCACTAGGCCTTGATGACATTCTCGACGCTCTGCTCGACGAGCCGGCGACGCATGCCCAGCTGAACGCGCCGGGAAGCCGATTCGGCGGGACTCCCATCCATGCGGCGACGATTCGGGAGCACGTCGACATCATTCGGACCCTGCTCGAAGCCGGAGCCGATCCTGGGAGGGCAGACTATAACGGCGTGACGCCGCTGCACAGTGCTGCGAGTCAGGGGAGCATCGAGGTGGTCGACATGCTCCTTCGCAGCGGGGCGCCGGCAGACCCGAAGGACTATATGGACGGGAAAACTCCAGCAGAGTGGGCTTCGCTGAGCGGCCATGAAGATCTAGCAAGACTCATCGCAGACAGGTCTAAAACAAACAAGGCGGTTTATGAGAAGAAGCTGAAGATGAATGACAGTGTGAAAGGGGCGTATGTGTCACCCTTGGCTAAGGGGAAGGATATCTGGGAGCCAAGGCCTAGTTTCTTCCCGGACTATTACGAAAGACGCTCCGGACTGCATTCATCTACTCTCCTAAGTGTAGAGGTCGATGGGAAAAAGGAGCAGTTCGACACTTCATTCAGTCCGGTCCGTAGCTCAGAAGCGGATGATTCTCAACCCGCTTGGTAATGCATTTTCTTTTGATGTGAACAGGTTTTGCATACTACATTTCAATGCTTTTGCACGTCCATCATCATTGTAAACAGGCGGCCAATGTAATCAATGCTATATTATCTATATGTATTGTTATGATACGCCGCTGAGCTTAATAGCAGGCTGTGCCTCTATCTCTATCTCGAGGGCGGCAAACCGTGGTACTATCCATGGTGGTCGCTTCATCGAGAGTGGCAGGTCACGATTGTCTTTCATGTGCATGTACGTTTCATTGTCGTTGTTGGCTGCTCTCTAGTTCTGCAAGCTAGTGTAGGTCCGACCATGTAAGTCACCGACTGCCTCTTATCGTCAGATGAAATTAGAATGTCTTAGTACATATTAGAAATTAAAGACCTAGATCGTACTTGTACACCGAGTCAGACATGTTACCGAGTGAGACGCCTCATCTCGATAATCTACTCTTTCACCTTTCATCAACACTTGTATGTATAAAGTGAGTAGTAAGAAAATAGTGGCAGGACGTATATATTGACAGTATCAGTCATACCAACTGTCGCATGGGCACACGGACCACGACGTGGTCCCTAGGGGATCTATTGAGTATAAGGTAGTAAGGTGCCTTAGTCAGGGCATTATACCTTGTGTAACTACAGGTACCTTAATTGGTTCGCCCTTCAGTGTCTCTCGGGGTCTTTTCAGGCGCTAGGTCCGCTGTACACTAAGGTACCTTAGGTATGTCAACTTTCCGTGGGGTCGATTCCCAGATATGGCAGCGGTTCCAGGTACCCTGTACGGAATCATTACTCTAGAGTCACTGCACTGCGTGTGTCTATGTACCCGAGTAATTTATGGTTTTGGGGCGCATTTATTAGTACGGATTCATACGAAGCGGGAAAACCCAACGACATGTCGAAAAGCGTCGTCACTTTTTATTTCTAACTATCACCACCGCGACCATCCCCATCGCATCCTTGGCGGCAAGAATGGGTCAATCCATCCAAGATTGAGTCGACATCCCCCCATGACCGCATCTGCTCTTCCTTTTATTTTATGCGGCCCATGAGACTGCTTCCGACCGTGTGCTGTTCTCCCTGGCCGCACGCGACATCGACATCGACATCGACATCGACATCTCGATTTCCACTCATCACCCACAGCGTCAATACGTTCAGGTTACGACATTGCGACCACCAGATCCCGACCGAACCCGACCGAACCGGAACATAACCATGCCCGATATCGATCCCGCGGCTCTAAGCCGCCCCGCCAACCTTTCTACCCCCGTCCTCTCGACCAAGTCCATCTCCATCTCGGCTCCTGGCACTGTCAAGGTGTCCAAGTCGAGTCAGATCATCCCTTCTCGCATCGATCTCGAGCCCCTATATACCGCACTAAAGCAGGCCATCGGGAGCGAACAATGGGTCCCATACAAGGAGGCCCTCACTCAGTTTCTCATCGGTATGTCATGTGCCCTAACTAGAGCTGAAACGACCCTTCCCCCTGCCAGGTCTCTTAACTCACCGCCAATTCTCTTGTATGACGGTAGGCCGGTTAAACCAAGCCGAGTATTCGGACATCGTTGATCCCATCCTCAGCTCGCCCAACGGCGAGAAAGAACACCTCCATAACCAGCTCGTGGCAGCCATCTACGGAAATGTCACAAGGGAGATGCCCGATCCGGGTCTTGCGCCCTGGGTCAGCGCCAACGACAAACCTTCGGCCAACTCGGGCAGCAAACCAGTGTCGGGTGACGCGGCGGAACGAAGATTGAAAGGCGAAGTGATGCAACTACCCGCGCGGGACAGAAGGCGCATCAAGGACCTGGTTCAAAACGATGTACGGCCACCCCGTTTCCTCCCCTTCTCGTTCTCATTCTCATTCTCGTTCTCGTTCTCTCTTCTTGCGAACGGCCATTCTAGCACTTACATTTGCCCCCTGCTTATTAGTATGACCCCTACGAGAACATCGCGAGCGTCTTTACAGAAACGTACCGACGACCTTCGAGAACGACCGAGGTGCCCGCCAGTGCGACGGGCATTAGCAGTGCGGGCGGTATCAGCAAGATGAGTACGTATTGTAGGGAGAGAGAGAGAGAGAAGAAAAGAGGGAGAAAGAAGAAAAGAGGGAGAAAGAAGAAAAGAGGGAGAAAGAAGAAAAGAGGGAGAAAGAAGAAAAGAGGGAGAAAGAAGAAAAGGGAGAAACTTGGAATTTGAGAACGTTCCGGCTAATCCCGTCGGTTTGTGGAAACCAGATTTCGACATCGAGATTCGGAAGCGGTTCGCGCAACCCCTGGCGGTAGAGTCGGGCGAGTTCCCCGACGTGCCCGTCATCGAAGGGAGGATGCTCCCGCTCTGCTACGAGGCCGGCCTGGCCAGCGGGCACAGCGCCGAGGCGGCGCAGTACGTATCGTCGGCGACCGAGGCGTTCATCAAGGGCGTCCTGTCGTCCATCTTCACCAAGACGCGGAGCAACGGCCCCGGCGAGTCGGGCAGCGCCGGGCTGGGCATCGGGACGTCGTGGATCCAGACGCACCGCTACCGGCGCCAGCTCGCGCGGGAAGAGGGGGCGGCGCAGCGCGGCGAGCTGACGCGCGACAAGAGCGGGCTGCTGCCGGTGGAGTCCCGGGCCGCCGGCGAACGGGGACCGCTGGGCATGTCGGACGTGCGCGTCGCCCTGGAGATGGCCGACAACGGGCTGGCGCAGTTCCCCATCATCACCACCGGCATCACGTACGGCTGGCGCGAGGGCGAGCTGGAGAATTGGCACGACTACACGTGGGTCCCCGGATGGGAAGGGCGGGGCGCGACGGGGCCAGAGGGCAAGGGGGAAGCGAGCCTCGATGTCCGGCCGTCGACGTCGACGAAGGAGCTGACCAACGGGCACGGGCACGGACACGGACACAAGGACGGTGTCGAGGACGTCGCCATGGTCGAAAGTGCCACCGCCATGGACGTGGATTCGAATGCGGAAGACCTGTTCTGGGACGGTGCCGAGGACCAGGAACAGGCGTTTCTGGACTCGGTGCTGGATTCCTGTCTGGTTGTCGGGTCGTAGGAAGAGCCGTCACCACCAGCGGGGGGGGATTCCTGGGCTGCGCGACAGGAGACGCTCCACTCCCGGCGTCACCTCAAGAGGATACGGTCCATCCATCGGGACAGGCGGAAGATTTGGGGCTGGTCTTCGCGGCGCAAGCAGAAGCGGTAAAGGACGAGTGTTTTCCTCGATGAAGGATGAGGCGGGCTCTTTTTTTTTTTTTTTTTCTTCATAAAGCGGGGAAACGAAACCGCGGCATGGTGTTACGTTGGCATTTCGGCCCCTCATAAAGCATCGGGTTAGGGCCCTGGCGTATTTTTTTTTTTTTTTTTTTCTTCATAAAGCGGGGAAACGAAACCGCGGCATGGTGTTACGTTGGCATTTCGGCCCCTCATAAAGCATCGGGTTAGGGCCCTGGCGTATCGGGGAGCGGTCAGGTCAGGTCAGTCAGTCAGTTCAGGTCAGGTCAGGTCGGTTTCAGTTGGATCGGGATGGTGTCGGTGGCGGGATAGGTTCACTTCTGGTCCGGGGATGGAGGAGTCTCGGAGGGCTACGGGGAGGGGAATTTAACTTCTGCGTATAGCAGGCTTGAACGAACCGTCGGACCGGGCTCGCTTTATAGTGTCTCTTCTTTTGGATGACATTTGCTAGACGGTCGAGTTACAGGAGGAGGAGGGGGAGGATAAACAGAGGTGTTGCGTTTGGTTCGAGTCGGCTTGATTCTGTGAGGAGTACTTTTATATGTATGATACCCCGGGGGGGTTAAAGACAGTGGTCCAAAGCAATTTTTTCTTTCTTTTCCCAGTCATTATTGCAATTTTCCAATGCGCCGTGGGACAAGAAATATCGTGTTATTCATGTTCAAAGTTGAAGGGTGAACCAATGTCTCGCGATGGGAGAACGAACAGAATATAAGCTTATGTAATGCCCTCGTGCTATGCTCAGTTGCCTCGGCTTCCCCGCCGCACCGCTCGGGGCACACGTAAGTGGGGCAAATCGAAAAGATAGGCCCCGGCCCCGCGAGTCCGCTGTTTGAAGCAGCATTACTGGCGGGATGCTGGGATGTACCCGTCCTAAAACGTGGGGAGAAGGCGGGGAGAAGGCGGGGAGAAGGCGGGGAGATTGGAAGAAAGTCCATCAGGAATACACGTGTACATACGGAGTTCACGGAGTATTATGAAGTACACGTACCGTACCCTACCGTAAACGGAAGCCAAGAACTGGGGAAAGCTGATACCTTTGCGATGTTCGAAGTACTCCGTACATAGCGTTACTCCGTTCGCCTGGACATTAAGGATCTCTGCTCGAAACGGTTTCCGGTCGTGAAAGGCCAAGATGTCGCATGGTAAAGAGCGAATGTACAGGTTAGGGAGAGGTCAGATAATGAATACCTAAGGTAGGTAAATTCTCATCTCGTCATGGGCACCGCCATCATCCCTCCCTCCCTCTCTTTCACGACATGCCGAGGCATACCCACACCCCCTACATACTACCCTTGGACCTCTCTCTCTCTCTACCCCTGACAAACCTGTCCAAGCTGAAGCGACCCGAAGAGGGGGGAACCGCTTGTCTAGACTTATATAACTTATGCTTGTTTAGGCATGCTTCCCTGGGGCCCCTCCGAGTCGTCCACCAGCTGCTGCCCCCGTTCGTTAGGTCTGTCGGTATAACCTCTTCCCTCGAAAAGAACCATAGAACAACAAGAACAACAAGAAGACGAAGGACGGGGAAAAGAAAGAAACAAACAAAAAGGAACAGAACATCGCATCGCATCGCATCGCCCAGCATGCCTATCCCATCTCGCTGGGAATCACCTGTCCCCAACACGTCCCTGCAGCAATGGATTTTCGGCTCCGCAACGGCGCCCCTTCCCGACCCCGACCGCAAGGCCTTCATCGATGTTGATAACCCGGACCGCTTCCTCACCTTCGCCGAGTATCGTGCGCTCGCCAAACGAGTCGCCCTGGGCCTCCGCGATGTGGCAGGCATTCAACCAGGAGACCGGGTCCTCCTCTTCTCCCGGAACCATCTTTACTTCCCGTCCATCTTCCTCGGCGTCCTCATGGCCGGTGCCGTCTTCACCGGCGCCAACCCTACCTACGTAGCCCGCGAGTTAGCTTACCAGCTCCGCGACAGCGGCGCCCGCATCGTCGTCACCGCCCAAGACAGCTTGTCCGTCGCGCTCGATGCCGCCGCCCAGGCCGGCCTGCCCGCCGACCGCATCTTTGTGCTCGACGACAGCAGCCCCGACGACTCGTCAGCGTCACCACCAGCATCGGAGACGACCCGTCACTGGACCAAACTCGTAGCCAGCCGGCAAGCAGCCGAGTCGTACGAATGGGTCGAGCCCGCCGACGCCCGCGAGACCACGTGCTGCCTCAACTACTCGTCCGGCACCACCGGCGTGCCCAAGGGAGTCGAGATCTCGCACTACAGCTACGTCGCCAACGGCGTCGGCGTCGTCGAGATGTCGTCCCTGGCCGAAGACCACGCCGAGGCCGTCCTCCGCTCGGCCGGCCTCTGCTTCCTGCCCATGTACCACGCCTACGCCCAGACCTACTTCGTCGCCAACTTCGCCAAGATGCGCATCCCCGTCTACGTCATGCCGGCCTTTGACTTCCTCAAGATGCTCGCCCACGTCCAGCGCTACCGCATCACCCAACTGACCGCCGTGCCCCCCGTCCTCGTGGCCCTCGCCAAGCACCCGGCCGCCCGCCAGTTCGACCTCTCCAGCATCGAGTCTGTCGGCTGCGGCGCCGCCCCGCTCGGCAGCGACACCCAGGCCGCGGTGGAGCGCATGTTTGCCGATAAGAACAGCAGCAACAACAACAACAACAACAACAACAACAAAACCAAAACCAAAACCAACGACAAAACCAACGACAACCCCCTCCTCGTGCGCCAGGGCTGGGGCATGACCGAGCTCACCTGCACCGCCATGACCTGGGACCCGCGCCGCCACGACGGCAAAAGCAACGCCGTCGGCGAGGTCATGCCCAACTGCCGCGCCAAGCTCGTCGACGTCGCCACCGGAAAGGAGGTCACCGCCCCGCACACCCAGGGCGAGCTGTGGGTCAGCGGCCCGACCGTCATGCGCGGCTACTGGCGCAACCCGAAAGCCACAGCCGAGACCATCGTCGTCGACTCGGAGGAGGGCAACAACAACAACAACAACAACAACAACACCCGTACCCGTTGGCTGCGCACCGGCGACATCGCCTACGTCGATGCCTACCGCCCCGGCGCGCTCTTTTTCATCGTCGACCGCATCAAGGAGCTCATCAAGGTCAAGGGGCACCAGGTCGCCCCCGCCGAGCTGGAGGCCCTGCTGCTCGAGCGCCCCGACGTCGCTGACGTTGCCGTTGTTGGGGTCACCGTGCGTGGTGAGGAGGTGCCCCGTGCCTATGTTGTTCGTACGCCTGGATCTACCGCTTCGCCTGAGGAGATTTCCGGGTGGTTGGACGGCCGGGTAGCGAGGTTTAAGCGGCTCAGGGGGGGTGTTGTATTTACCGATAATATTCCCAAGAATCCGGTAAGCCTTTTTCCCTTCTTCTTCCCTCCCTGCTTCCTCCCTCCCTCCTTCTTCCCTCCATCAATGAAGCTCAAACAACTGGTTCATGACATGTGCAGTCCGGGAAAATCTTGCGCAAAATCCTCCGCGAAAAGGCAAAGCAGGAAGTCGGAGACAGCGATCCAAAGCCTTCGAAGCTGGCTTGACCATTTCCCATATTTCAGGAGAAATGTTGCTATCGTCGTACGCATACTATACATACTTACCTTCTACTTTTGGCACCTCTGATCAACATGAAATATAATAAATGCGTCATATCCGGTGAGCGTGGGAACGGGAGGAGACGGGAGAGAGGAGAGAGGAGAGAGGTCGTCAGGTGACACATCCCCAAAAGGATAAAATAAGGGGGAAATAAATAACCAATCGAAACGACCATGACCCGTGTTGCATGTTGCGATGGGGAAGTACTGAGTACGGAGACTCCTCTAATAAATACCTATGTCGTGAAGTTCTTTCTGAGGTGGTGTTGAAGAAATTCGACCGTTACTTTGCCAGTCTATGTATTACGTAAGCCATTCTTCGGCACTTCCAACTTCCAACATATCCCCAAGTCTTCGCATGCGCAAAACGGGGGACATGGACACAAACACAACCAAACTCCAAACCCAATTATTTTCCTCCGTACTCAAAATCCACCCGTTGGCCGGCCTAAAATTTTGCGGAAAACATTCCACGAATTTCGATTTCAGAATACGGGCCTAATCTTCCAGTTACGTTCCCATCGGACTGTCCAACTCACCCGAAGAGTCCCAAGGCCCTCACAATAAATAGCTAGCCACGATGAGCATCCAAACCGCCTTCCACGAATCCCTTCCCTGTACGTCCACCTTTCCGAGTTCCATTTGCTCAGCACGTTCATTCGTCCTGCGAAAACTCTTCGCCCAGGGTTCAACTGTTCAACTAACATGATACACGCAATCTAAAAAGACATCGACCCCGAACCAACCCAACAAGAGCGCGCAGCAGCCGAAGCCGAAATAGCAAACGAACTCGCCACCTTCCAGCCCCCCGAACTGCCTCCCTTCCGCGAACCCAAGCTCTCCCCCCTCATCGAAGCCGAACTCGAAAGGATATCCCGTAAAGAACCCCTCCAAGCGATAGACCTCTCCCGGTACGAGGCGCAAGAACTACCATCCGCGTCCACCTCAACCTCGTCAGAAGACCCGTCCGCTGCCGTCGACGCCCTCGCCTCCACCCTCCGCAAAGCTCACGCCTCGCACACCTACCTCACGACCCGCCTGCAGAACCTCCGCCTCCTGGACAAGTGGGGCCGCAACGCCTGGCTCCTCGGCAACTACGCCCTCGAGACCGACCTCCGCGCCCTTGAGAAGGACCTCGCCCACGCCAAGGCCCAGATCGACGTCCTCAACATCGCCCGCCGCCGCGCCCAGGACGACGCCGCCGGCGAGATGGCCTCCCTTGCCGACGCCTGGCGCAGGGGCGTCGCCCGCGTCCTCGAGACCGAGGTCGCCGTCGAGAATCTGAGGAAGGAGGTCCTGGTCGAGATGCACAGGCGGGCGAGGATGACCACCGCTACTGCGACGGCAGGTTGAAAAAAAGAAAAAAGAAACCCCTCCCCCTTCCGTATACCACTTCGTTGTTTCAGGACATTATATTGTACATTATAAATCACGAGATACCCCCCTCACAACGGGATGACCGTATGGAAAGGGAGGGCGGCTAGAAACCTGGACAACAAGTCACCTAAAGTTGGCCCATTGATCAGAACTGAAGAAGGAACAGACAGACAGGACTAATGATAATGCGATGATCTCTTATTCACAGGTATCTGTTATCGTCATCGTCACTCGAACGAACCATGTTTCTCACTCCCGCGCTTTCCTGTCCATTCTCCGTCCTCCTGACCCTGGGACCTAAAGGCAAAAAAGAAAGGCAGACACCCATAACGCCGTTGTTCTGTCGGAAGAGGAAAAGAAAAAAAGAAAGCAAAAGGAGATGGAAAAAAAAATCTCCATTTTAATACTGTCTGCTCCATGGGCAACTCATGTTCTCTTGACGTTCATATTCACGCACTAAAACCCCCCCTCCACATCCTGCTACTATTCCCCCCCTCTCTCTCCCCCTTATCTTTTATCCCTTATCCCACATTGCCCATCACGGGGGCATCTCGCCACCTCGTCGCGCCTTTCTCAGGCCGCCGACTGAAGGGGATCCATATCTTCAACCCCCGTCTCGACGCCCGCATATCTTGTCCGCCGCAAAAGCCCCTCGACAGGACCGAGCAATCTCTGAAACGCCTTCTTCCCCAAGCTGGCCACCTTGACATCGTTGGCAGCCACCACGCTAGCCGCACGAGGGGCGTCATTCAGGAGCGCAAGCTCGCCGAAGAAATCCCCCTTGCCGTAGTGCTTCACGGACCCTTCAATGCCGCTCTTATAGGCATCGGCCTCGCCGCTTACCAGCAGGAAGAAGGCGTCGCCCGGGTCGCCCTCTTTGATGATCACATCGCCGGCAGAGTACTTTCTTGTCTCGAGAGCATCCGCGACCTTCGACCGCTCGTACGGGGTAAGGCTCTGCAGGATCGGGACTTCTTCCAAGAAGCTCTCGTACATCCGTCGTCTGGCGAACGTCGACTCCATCAAGATGCGTCGGAACGTATTCCGATCGAGCGCCCACAGGGTGCAACCTGGTTCGGCGGAAACGACCGTGGCCGCTCGCGGGTGGTTGTACATGAGAGCGAGTTCGCCAAAGGAACCCCCGGCTTGGATGGTCCCGACATTCTGTCCCATGCCGTCGGGTCCTGGCCGTAGGGTACCACTCCTGTTTACGTAGACGTCGAATGACCCATTCTCGACAATGTAGAAGTAATCACCGGCATCTCCTTGGCAGATCACCTGTACAAGTCTCTCATGTTAGTGAGAACGTAGGAACTTGCCGCCTCCACGCTGAACAAGAAAAAGAGGGAATGCTTGGCCGCGAAGTGGGTGGGGCTGGGCAATTCTTTTTTTTTTTTTTTTTTTTTTTTTTTTGGCATACCTTGATACCCTTGGCCGGGATGGGCTTCTCGTAGAGCGCACCTAGAATCTGAGTGCTCTGCTCCTCTTCCAGGTGGCTAAAGAGGAAATTGCCCTCGACGGCTTTTCGTAGACGTGCCAATTGCTCAGGCGTCTTCTCATGGTAAGGCGAGGTCCAGTTAGCGTCATTGCTATCGGTGCTGGGTTTCAGCGATTCGGCCGAGACGGACGTGCGACGGTTGAAGTTGTAGTCAGCAGGGTAGTGATCGGGATTCGGAGGGCTCCTAACGGTGGGCGGCGTGCCGAAAGGTGCGTCTCCTTGGAGTGACGAGCCGAAGGGGCTGCGGAAGGCGGACGGGCTGGGTCCAGTGCGAAACGTAGGGTTGGTGGGGGAAGCCACAGCGTCAGCAGTCTCCTCCTCTTCGATCACGCGATGCATAATATTCGCACTTCCCCCGTTGGCACCTTCGCGAGGTCCGAAGGGATTTACGTTGGACCCGAAAGGGGAGAACTGGGATGACTCGGTGGACATGATGAAGGCCGTATGATTTCAAGTGGCGATTGTAGGTATCGCGATGGAGGGTGGGGTGTTAGAGGATGCCTGGATAGCTGTTGTTGCTGGTAAATCCAGCACTGCTTGAAGGAGAAAGGCCGCGGCGATTCGTCGTTTTTTTTCTCTTCGAACCCAAGGCGGAGGGAGGACGAAGAGCGAAGAGATGGTATCGGAGATTGAGCTTCTGAGGATATTGGGGATCGATTTGTTATGGCTGGATGAATCGGTCGGATGGTTCTGAACTTCTCTTATGGTAAGCCTCGGGGCAGGGACATGACAAACGGGCTCTTGAGTCAGGGTGCTGGGTACATTGGAAGGCGCCAACCCCAAACTTCCAAGTCTTTGCTACCAATATAGGGTGATTATGGTAGTGGTATCTTTCGCAGATGGGGAAGGAAAGAGTTGAGAACTACTAACCTCCTTCTTCAAGACACTGCCTGGTTCCCGAGCCGGCGGGCGATGTCACCAAATGTATCTAGACAGGAGAGGAGGCTTGTGCTTGTGCTTGTGGTTTGAAAGGTTAGTGACGGGAGCGGAACGGAAGTCAAATGAACCATGACGTGCGGATGGGGAGAGAAAGGCAGCCAACCAGTTGAGGAGGGGGGGTGGAGGGGTGGGGCGAAAGGATAAGGAAGATACGTAAGAAACGACCGGGGCTATCCGACATGGTGGTGGCGAAAGGGCGCTTGAGGGGCAGGGGGAGATAGATAGCGCCAAAGAGGGGAGGGGTGCGCCACCCAAAACGACATCAGATGTGAAGAAGCATGACAGCTGACGAGAATGATAAGGCGGGGTGGCGGCTACAAACTGTGCAGTGGCCCGTGTGGCTAGGAGGACGTAAGACCTGTCGGGGGTATGCGAGACCCCTAAAACCAAGTCCGGGAAGCTGAAGAAAGGGAACGAAAAAAAAAAAAGGAAAAAATAAACTACGAAACAGGCGCAGCAGGCCGACTGCACCTCCGAACCCTCCGCGCCGTACCAATGTAAGTATCGGCCAGGACCTGCGACTTGTAGGCGGATAGGACCCGGGTACAGGTATGGGTACATGTACGGAGAGAAACGGGGGGAGAGAGGGTAAAATGCCGGTGCGTCCGGCCGCGGGGCATATGCAAGGGGAAGTGGTCGTCCGAGAATTCGGGGAAAGGTAATATGATGGTAAGAGGCTGGAGAGGAAATTGCAACTTACAGCTGCGATTGGTAGCTGTGCGATGAAGACGTGGGCTTCGGCCGAGTGATGAAGCTGGCGACAGCCGGAACGTTATGTTGCTTCTTACTTGCTGAGAGAAGATGGTAGTGCGTATCGTCGTGGTTGGCTTTTCTAGGAAGAATGTCCCACGAGTCAATTGAAGCTTTTGAATACTGAACGTGCCGGAAACCAGGTCGCTGGGTAACTCAGCAGAATGCCGAGGAAGTGGATAATCTGGTGCTTCGAGTCCAAACAATCAGGACAGCGTTCCTCTCCGTCCAGGACAAGGGGATAAGGGCTACAGCCGAGAACTGTGAAGGGGTGGGCAGGTAGGGATCTCAGGTCTTGGCCTGAAGAAAACGCAGAAGCTTAAGACCAGACGAAGATCCAGCCCAGGGCAGAATGGGGTAGAGGAAAGGGAAATATATGCACAGAATGAGACGCGTCGGCAACATACCGTGCACTGGCCCCTTTACCCGTTGCCAAAGAGGGCTGAGGATGGTAAACGAGTTTGAGGAAGACGGGCAGAGACAATTCGAATCTGGACACGCACAGGGATCAAACGATGCTAGGAAAGCTTGTGTGGAGCGTAAGGGAGCACCGAAGAAACAAGGTTAATAATGGAATCCGTGTGTTTTTGAGAAATAAAAGAAAGAAGGAGAATTCGGCTTAGAGAAAGAGCTTGGAGATGGGTATAAGGAGGCAGAGAAGAGGGAGGGAATATGTTATGTGTGTGTGTGTGTGTGGTGCGTGTGGTGTACGTGCCTGCCCGTGTGGAATTATTGAGGGGGTGGTGGGTGACTTTGGTTTTGGTCAGGACGAACGAAGTACGGATACCTACGAAGTACAAAGGAAAAGAAGGTGGAACACCGCGATGGCGAGAGTCGACAACTTATGTTTGGGTACGTACTGTTTGATGTTTGTGATAGGGTTCTTCCAGGGTCTCAGGTATAGGTACTTCGTACTTTCGAAACAAAGAGGAGGGGCGAATCGCCTCATTTACGTCTTCCAACCCAAAAAGCAGCACTAATACGTAAATCACAGGGTACGGAGAGGCCGCGGGAGGACCGGTCGGGGTGTGGAGACCTTTAAGGGTCTCAGACTGGTCAACGCTCTTTCAGAATCGCTTATCCATAGGGCATCAGCGTCCCAGAGGAACTTGCATGGGCGTTGTTCTACAAAGTAACGACAAGAAAGAATTAACCCAAGTACTCTTTCCTCTTTTTGAGGTCAAAGCGGGAAAAATGACCGGCTTGAATTACGTTCTATTAGGTCGGGTGGTGTGAGGAGGGAGGACTGAGGACTGAGGACTGAGGCATGAAGTACCTTATGGTACGAAGTAGTATGAGACCAATGAATGTCTAGAACCCCACAGAAGCACTTCCATGGTCGTAACCTTGCTGAAAACAGAGCGGGAAAAGAAGAATGGAAGGCCTTACGAAGCCTGCAACAGCACCCCTTATTTGATTTGGCGTTTTTGGGTCCTGTTTTCGGAGGGGTTACTCGGGCGGGGAAATCCTTCTAGAAGGTCTTGCACGGGCCACAAAGAGGTCCCTACTTTCCACCTTCATATGTCCGTGCGTCCGGCATGTGATCCGTGCGTTTTCGTCCAACTCGACGTTTCATCCTCCTGCATGTCGTTTTTGTGGCTTGATATGCTGAATACTTCGTACAACCCTGAGCCTCGTATTGTATCTTTCACATGTTCTTGTCCGTCGCCGCATTTCGAGCGATTCAGATTTTTCCCCCTTCTTCTAGAGAAGAACATGTCTGGCCTCTTAAATCTCCCATCTTCCTTTGGTTACTTACTCCCGTTAGGAATACGACTTGGGGTGCTCTGGACTGATCACCTACACCATCATTGACAAAAATAGGCTCGGTCTACACGTGTACAGATAATTACGGTGTTGCCGAAATTGGTCATTTTGTTAGCACCGGCTCTTCGACCTCACTTCCGGCATGATCAACCACCACCACCCGACGAGCTAGGCTAGACCTGTCCCCTCCCCTTGCGCCCTCGGAGATACGCCCTTCGCAAGTTCGAACGTAAACGGAGCTGAAATATGAGCCACGACGCGTGAAAATATCACAAAGTAAAAACATTGGTCCAACGAGTCTAGAAATACTCGCGCCACCGAAGAGCAGCATCCTCGCTACGTCTAAGGATAACAATGCCCGTGTCTTTTTCCTATAATCCATACAGACCTAAAAAAAAATCCCAGTTGGCCTCCTCGGTCAGCCCTCATCCCAAAAGTTCTTCCAAGTTGTGTCATGTCCGTCATTGTACCGCCCTAAATTACCCGACATCATACCCGTATAGAGCAACTAAAAACCCATTTCAGGGGCCGAGCTCTGCTGTCCTTGTCTGCCTCTATGAATTTTATGCTCATTTCCCAGAGCGAGGGTTCAGCACCGCTAAGCCCGTCGGACCCTGAGTAGAGACGTCGTTGCCTTCGGCACCGCTGAAACCAACGAACCCCGGCGGCGGTTGCGGCCCGTGTGGCATCATAGCCGGACCTGTCCGGTTCAACCCCCATCTGGCGGTTCCCGGCCCCGCATCGGCAGCCGTGTCGCCGTGGCTCAGCCCGGGAAACTTCGACGGCGGTCCGATGGGACCCCACATGCAAGACGGTGGCAGGGGGGGCAAACTCTCTCGATGTCGAAGTGGCAACCTGGGGTCTATCACCGTCCATGCCGTCAGCTTTGTTCAACGAAAGCATCCTAATCTTGTCTTTATTCAAGCCCAGGGAAGGGAAGGTATACCTGACAATCGAGGTACAGTTGCGACGTTCGACCTAAACGTAGCCATCTGGGCTTGCCCCGCGTTTCCCGGAGGGACCGTGCCGGGAGACGACCGATACGGCATCGAAGTGTGCTTGAAAGTTCCGTCATTGGGACGCCAACCCTGGCCGGGTGGCTGAGACAGAGTGGATTGGGGAATCGTTGTGGCAGGCGACGTTAGAGCTCGATCCCTGCCGCCGACTCCGTTCACCGGGACGTTTCCGGCCCCAATCCCAAGCATTTGAAAACCACCGACCATGGTGCCGGCACTTGCGTTGTTGGCACTACTGGCAATCCCATAATCTACCCCGGTGATGGTCACAGTCTCCTCCGAGTCCTGCTGTCTCTGCAACTCGGCCTGATGCTTCTTCCACCAGGCCGGAAGCCCATGAAAGAGGCCTAGGGAATTCTGGGTCGCCTTGTCCATCGGCATCTCGTGCTTGTACTTGCATCCTTGCTGCGTAAAGGCACATACGCCCTCGTGAACCCACTTGTCGCAGTAGACTTTGGGTCTTTTGGGTTGGGCTGGCGAGGTGGCAACGATGTGGTCTATTTTTTTCTAGCAAGGACAAGATCCGGTCAGCGTGGTATGTCTTAGAGGGCTAGGGGGGTGGCCGAAGACGATCCACGACGAAAAAGAATATGCAAAGTCAAGAACGAAGAGGAGAAGAAGAAGAAGAAGAAGAAAAGCACAAGAACCAACAATGGGAGACGGGTATAGGGAAGCGAGCGTGGACGTTACCTGGATCATATCAGACACCGGCTTTGGGGACGCAGGAGGGGTCTGCAACATTCAGTCCACCCACTCTCACCCGACTGGCAAGGGAGTAGCGCGTATGGGTTATGGATCTGGCTGAGAGGGAGAAAACAAAAATCATATTTCAGCGCAGGAAAAGCACAGTACTTCTTCACTCACCTTCAGCATGACTGGCTGGATGTTGCTCATTGGTCCTCGAGGAGGTAACCCCTGAGGCAAGGGGAGCACTATCATGCCCTCCGACCCTTGCTGGAAGGCGGGGATGCCCGCGAGTGGAGGCAGCATATCGGCCGGGATGAGACGTGCGTAGTTGCCGTTTCCACGGTCAAAGCAGTACGCGTAGAAGTTTTCCAAGTTGCCGCCGCCAGCTCCCAGCAGTCCTGGCGGTTCGGGACGCGCATCCATCCGCATTGCCATGTAGTGTGCGCCTCCTCCCGAAGTGACCTGTGGGCTCGGTGGCGGAAAACAGCCACTGAGCAGGTTCGTGGGTGTTGTTGTAACTGTTTTAGCGGTAGTGGTCGGTGTTGTGCTGCCCACCAGCCCGGGATGCCAGCTTGGAGAGTCGAAATATCTCGGGGGGCCTGTAATGCTGTTCCTGCTACTGCCTCCGATGACCCCACCGGCTCCTTCCCCAGGACCACCACCACCGCCACTGTTCGGATTAGTCGATGCCGAGTGAAGTCGTTGCATTGGTTGTGGTTGGTGCGGCTGTTTTTCCCGGGACTGTACCGCATGGCGGTCTGAGGGTGTTGCGGGCTTCGAGCGACGTTGAACAGCCCCGACCACGAACGGATTCGACGTCGGATTCAGCGCTCTCTCCATCTCCGACCTGCCTCCCTCGTGGTTGGCCATAGGCCCTCTGACTGCAGAAGCCAGCGTCAGGCTTGGATCCACGACATCCACCCCAGCACCCGGTTTACGGATCGGGCCTTCGGAAGAATGATCTGGCGTGGTATCACGCGATGAGGATGTCATGATGGAGCCTGGTCCGGGCGAGTAAGACTTGTCCGAGGAAGACTGGCCTAGGGCAGGGTCCATAGCTGAAAGTTAAGAGGTTAGATGAGAAGTCGGAGGAAACGATTAGAGGAGATTGAGTCGAGAAGGGGCTGACGAAGAGGAAAAATAAAATAGAACAGAAGGGGAAGGGACAGGAAGAAAAGAACGACTTGCACGAAAAAAAAAAAAAAGGGAAGAAGAAAAACATAGACAGAACCAAGATGATGAAGATGGATAGAGGAAAGAAGTCGATACCGTGTGGACGTGTGTGCAAACGGAAGGAGGAAAAGTAAAAATAAATAAATACAAAATACAAAATAAAAAATACAAAATAAAATAAAAACACATCTGTACGTGTTGCGTTGCGTTGGTGTATCTATACAGCTGCCAGACCCCGTTCTTCATCTAACAAGTACACAGCACCGGCACCATGCCAGCACCAATGGCAACAAGCTGCTGAAGACCAAAGATCATGAAGAGCAAAACAAAGGGCCCTCCTGATTTCTCGGGATGCGGTGTAGTAAGAAAGGGGGAGACGTGGTCGGGAACACACCAGCATAATAGGAGGTTGAGTCCAGACAAGACAACGTTGAAGGCCCCCCTCTCCCTCTGTGGGTGGGAACCTCTTTTCCCTCAAGACATGGCCCTTCTCGAACCCGTTGGTCCTTTGCCTGTGCTGGACTAGGCCCGGTTAGAAGCCTAGAGGTAACAGTGGGAGCCAAGGGCAGCAGCAGCAGAAACAGCAGTGCAGAGACCAGCGTTTGCTCATGTGAATAAGGTCCGCCTGCAGCGAAGCGGTTGGCTGCAGTAACAGGTTCTGTACCTCCTCACGCCGGCAAACATCTCATCAAAGGTTGAACATGGTATGTTGAACAAGTTAATCAGCTTGAATTTCTTGTCAAGAGAAGGTTCCTAAGGCTTACCAGCCTTGGCTCCTTTAACAGGGAGACTTCCCCTATGCTAAAGCTCTCGATAGTATTCGCTCTCTCCCCCCTATATCCCACTGCACGGCGGCTAACTGGTAGCTAGTAGCAAATAATGTGCAGTCCGTGCTTCATCTAATCCATAGAACGAAGGCCATTGAGAAGAGAGGGAAAGGGGATGAAGAAGACGAAAGGGGAAAAGAAAAAGAGAGAAAAAAAGCCATATCTACTTCCCAAGCGCCTCATTCTCTTGCTCCACCTGCCCCCCCC